>NC_058415.1:91943949-91990405 GCF_002201575.2 Neomonachus schauinslandi | reverse complement strand
GGGGAGAGGGTGGCTGGGACCTCCCAATGGCCACCCCTGCCCTGAGCCCCATGACCATCCCAGGGAGGCCCCCATCCATGGCAGAATTGGATGACTGAAGTGGGGACCCCTCCAAGTCCTGCCACCTCCCTAAAATCTCGGTCCTGTTGGAGGAATGGGAGGTTGGGGGGGGTGCAAGCCGCCACTGCTCCATCTCTGTGCCTCCGTGTTTCCACCTCTTGGTGGGACTTGTTGCCCCGGGAGGGAGTGGTGATCACATGAATGACAAGGGCCTAGCACAGCCAGGTGGGTACCCACTGCAGCAGATGGGGGACCGAGGTCACCTGCCCTCGGGCCCCTGTGTCCTCCTGAGTCTCCACTCACCCCTTCACTGCAGCCTGGCACGCCCCCCCCCCCAGCCTGGCTCCATTGCCGTATAGACTGGGGCTCAGGGTGCAGAAGGGCCGAGGCGCCCGGGTGCATGTCCTGCCTCCTCTACCCCGGGGCTGTATGACCAGGGGGCACTCTCCATCCTTACCCATGAAAGCAGAATGCTACTCGGGTGTCCTGGGACTGAGCGGGGTGTGGGTGGGCCAGGCCTCCTGGCTCTCTGCACAGGGACAAGATGAAGATGGGCCGACACTGTATCCCTAGAGGGTTCCACGGGGCCCCCAGTTGGGACAGACCATTGCCACCTGGGTTGCGTGCCAGATCCCCAGCCGGCTGAGAGACCTCTGTGCTGAGCCTGCTGGTTCCTGACTCATTTACAACCGGGCATCCCTGGAATTAATGCTTCTGGTGGTTGCACACAAACCCAATGGGAGGAGGAGGATTTGTGAGGCCCCTGGGGGCTCCCTCAACCCCCATAGTAGTGGCCCCCCAAGGCAGCCAGCCTGCCGCTCCCCATCCTGGGGCCAGGTACTGGGCTGGACTGAGTCCCAGGACCCCCGAGGGTGGGAAAGCCACGGGGCAGCCCACAGAGTCCCAGGATCTGCAGGGAGGTTCTGGGGTGAACCCTGCAGATCACCTCACCCATGAGCCTCAGTTTCCCAGAGGCCCTGATGGGAATGCACAGGGGGGCGGCTGTGTAACCCTCATGTCCACCCTCCCCGGTGCTGTGGAGGCCAGCTGTCATCCCCCCACACACATACCTCCTCCGTGGAGGCTGCTCCAAGCCCTGACCCCCCCCCAATGGCTGTAGAGCGAGGGCTCTTCTGGGCCACCCTCACAGCATGTCCTCGGGCTAGAACCTGTGGGGCCTCCGTTTCTCCCCATGATGTCTATGGAGCCAGGCCCAGGTGTCTGAGGTCTCAGCCGCTGAGGGTTGGGGTGACCCAGGGCTCTCTCAGGGGTGGGGGGACAACAAATATGTGGGAGAGGAGTCAGCAAGCCCCTGTGGTTAGACCTCACTGGAAGAGGCCGTGCATTGCTTGGAAGAAATTAATTTTGTTTTGTTCACATCCTGCTGACAGTGTATTTGCCTGGCACCTCTAAGGGGCTCTCGATGGTTCTGGTTTCTGGGATGTTGTAATAGAAGTTTTGAAATATTCCAGCCACCCCAGGGAATCGTGGGTCCTGTGGGCTGAGCCTGCGGAGCATGGAGGCCTGAGCCCTGGGCTGGCTGTGCCCTCCACCCCACCCCACCCCCGCCCCAGGGTGAGGGTGCAGGACTCTCCCGGTTGTCACCCCCCACCCAGGTCGAGGCCCAGCCCCCTCGGTAACACCTGCACTGAGCTATGGCAGCCACAGGTTAGCGCATTCGCCTCCGCCTGGGGGAAGGGAGCGGTCCGTGGGAGGCGGGGACAGGCTCAGTCTGGGGAGGTGGAGCGTCCTGGGGACAGGGGGAGGGGCGGCTGCACGAGTGCGTGTCTGACCCTCCGGAGCTGTGCCCTCCGAAATGCTAAGATGATAAATTTTATGTTTTATGTTCTTTACCACAATTAAAAAATATATATTTAAAAAAATGTCTGGGGGGTATATACAGACCAACATTGAGGGAGTATATCAAAGGGACACAGAGGCCATCCTGAAAGAGCCCCAAGGGGCCCAAACCGGAACAGAGTGAGCAAAACAGGGAGTCATGTTGGACTCTAAGCCAAAGTGTGACATCGATCTCCAGGGCCCATGCGGGTATAGGGAGCGGGAGGGGAGACAGGTCTCCGGTGCGCACCGGGTGTGGGCGGCTGCGGTAAGCCCTGCCCACCGCGCCTCCCCTGGTCACCAAGGTCACCAAGGTCACCGCCCGGCCTGTCACTGACCGTGTGCACCTGACACGTGGGCTGAGAAAGGCACCTCAGCTCCGGGGTCTCCCCAAACTGCCGCCCCAGTCCAGTCACGAGGAATCCGTCACACATATCCCAGCTGAGGCCACGCCACGAAATCCCTGTCCTGTGCTGTCCAGGGCCCTCAAAGTCATCGAAAACGAGGAAAGTCTGAGCAACCGTCCAGGCCCAGAGCAGCCCCCGACAGACAGCTGCCTGCAGGGTGGGTCCGCGACGGGACCCTGGGCTGGGAAGGGGACTTAGGTAAAAACTCAGGAAATCTGATAAAGTGTGCACTTTAATTACTTACGTGGAAAATGTATTCCTGGGGGTGCTGCCAGGCGCTCTCAGGGAGCATGTGATGGGGGCCTGTGGGGGTCCCTCCAGCCCCAGGCCCCAGGCCAGCTTATGGGCGCATCTCGGCGGCTGAGCCCCAGCTGCGGGCGGGACCGTGGGTCCTGGAGGAGGGGAACCTGGGTTGGGACACGTGGGCTCGGGGGCCTGTGGGGAGGAGTCGGGTAGACAGAGGGATGGTGGCCGGCACTCTGAGAGGGGGTGCAGAGGGAGAGTGGCTGGAATAACCACATCTTAACCCATCATAATGCGAACAGTTTTGTTATGAAAAACACCAGAAAGCCATTAATGTAAATCATGAAATATTCAGCAAGGCAGTCACTTAAATGGTTCGTGTTCCCAGAATCGGTGCCGGGTGCTTCCTGCCTCGGGGGCGCCCAGACATCAGCTCTTTTGTGCATGTTCAGAGGTCATTATCTCAGAACTGGGAAGTGTTAGATCATCGCTGCGGATGCTCGCCTCAGAGCAGGGGAAGGAGGTGCTTCCGGGGCCACGGCCACCCTGCCCCGCGCCCCCAGAGGTGCTGTCCTCAGAGGGGGGCTGCCAGGGTGGGGCCCCCTCCGCGGCTTCTGGGCAGCTGGGTCACCTGTGGGAGCCGTCCTCTGCATGAAACTCCTCCCTGAACATACAGCCCAGCCCAGGTCATGCTGACAATAAAGAGAGCTGTCATGATCCCTTGTTTGCACTTTGCTGGCCCCTTCCAGGCCTTTCTTCTTCTTCTTCTTCTTTTTTTTAAGATTTTATTTATTTACTTGACAGAGAGAGACACAGCGAGAGAGGGAACACAAGCAGGGGGAGTGGGAGAGGGAGAAGCAGGCTCCCCGCTGAGCAGGGCCCGGCACAGAGGGACCAATCCTGAAGGATCGACTCTCAGGAGGAGTCAGACCCACAGACGCAGGGAGGGGGAGGTTGGGGGCTGGCACCTGGAGTAGGGTGGATGGGTCAATGGTTAGTGGGGACAAGAGGCTCAGTCTGGGAAGATGAACATCATGTTCTAGGGACGGATGTGAATGTGCTTAATGCCCCTGAGCTGTGTACGTAAAAACGGTTAAAATGGTAAATGTTATGTTATATATATTTTACCACAATTTTAAAAATAAAAAATGAGCACATGAGGATGGTGAACAGTGTGGGTGGAGGGGGTGGACAGGATTCCGCAGGCAGGACGGACGGGGAACAGTGGGGTGGGGACGGGGACAGTGGGGTGGCCTGAGCTGGGGCAGTGTTTCAGCACCTCGGAGAGAGACACGGCCGCACCTGGAAGGGGGAGGGGTCCGGGTGCAGGAGATGCTGGGGCCTTCCTGACATCTGTCCGCCTGCTCCTCGCTCTGGCAAAGTGGGCAGGTGACATTTCTCAAGGACCTTGCACCTCGGGCTCTGCAGGGCTTCTCCAGCAAGGGGTGGGGGGCCAGTCTTGCCCGAGGCTGTGCACCTGAGGACCACCCCAGCTGGGAAAGGCTCTCAGGGGCCTGGGTCCCATCCTGCTCTGTACTGACTCTGCATGACCTCAGGAAGCCTCCTGTCCATCTAGGGGCCTCTTGACTCTACCCACCGCCACGGAGGCTTCCTGGAACCAGGGCGCCCATCTGAAGACAGGAGAGGTGCAGGTGAGGCCGGGCAGGGGGCGGGGAAGACCTGCCCGCTTCTCTTGTGTGCAGCTGGCCTGAGAGCTCCAGACACCAACATTGTCCGCTGGGGTGGCATGGCCCCAGCCCCTGGGAGAGGCCTGTGTGCTGTTCTTGTCCCTATTGGCACCTATGCCCCGGGCCAGGCCTGGAGACAGCACTCCTGGGCGAGCGGCTCTGCCCCCCGAGCCCCCCCCCCCCCATAGCGCCGATGGCGTCCCTGTGAAACATCACAGCACGTCCCGCAAATGCCAATTCAGCAGAGAGCACACAGCCTTCCGGAAACAAAGCCCCTGGAGGCCCTGGTCACTCAGATTCTCTGTGACAGGATCCCAGGGACAGTTAAAGACGCCTGGTTACGGGAAAGCTGCTCTGGTCCCCGTCAGTGGCTTTCAGCGGGGGTCGGTTGTGCCTTCTGCGCACGCAGCGCTGCCGCCCATCAGAGCACGCTTAGGCGTGGGTACGTCCTGGGTGCATCCACCCCGGAAGAGTTCCACTCTTTCCTCAATCCCAGCCCTGGGGCCTGCGTGGCGGCACCTCAGTTGTCAGCAGAGGGCACCGTGGGCCCCTGGAGGTCAAGACCCCAGGCTGGACACACCCTCTGTAGCTCTGTTTTGGAAAAGTGAGACGTGATGTGATGCTCCGAGAGTAGTTCTCAGGGGCCACACCTTGTCAGTGCATGTTATTTCCAGAGTAAACCTGTGTCGTGGCCCTCCCCCATTTCACAGATGAGCAACTGAGGCCCAGACTGACTTGTTCATTCATTCATTCTTCACTCGTTCAAAACAAACAAGAATGTGGCCGACTGCCTGTTCTCCCACGAGCACTGTATTGGGGCCGGGGTCCAGGAGACAGAGAGGCCTGCCAGTGAGGAGGGAGAGGCAGAAGTGAAGACAGGGAAACAGGAAGGCCGGAGTTCGGATCCAGGGGACTCACACCTGGTAGGGGCAGCCAGGGTGGGCTTTGCAGCAGAGGGATGCTTGAGTGTAGTCTCGGGGGTCATTGGGAGACAGTGCAAGCTGGGTCGGGGGCTTTGTGGGTGCAGAGCATGAGGAAGCCCAGGTGGGTGGGGTGCGGGGCTGGGGGTGAGGGGCTCGGCCCCCTTGGAGGCCGAACCAAGGCCAGGCTGAGGAGGTGCCCCCCAGTCTGCGGGATGGCCATGGTGAGGGCCCTTAGGGTCTGTCTGGAGACAGGCTGGGGGCAGGGAGGCCAGCGCTGAAGAGGCACCAAGGCTCAGGAAGAGGGATGGGGTCCAAGGAGCTTCCCATCTACCATCAGCCCATCTCTGAAAAGGAGTTCCTTCCCATATGAACAATTATGGAAGGGAGCCATGGCATCTGATTTTCCACTTAAACACGTATTTAGTGAATTGCTATGGTTTATTGGGCGCTTGGAATGGCCTATAATTGCATCAGGTGGTAGAGATCACACTGGGAAGATGCTCCTGGGGACGCTGCTGGGTGGTACCCCTCCTCCGTCTGCTCTGGGGTGCCATCATTCCTGCTCCATGGAAATCGAAGCTCCTAACAACAGGGCCGTGGGTCCTGGTTCTCTGTCTCTCCAGACCTGAGGCTGCAGTGAGGTGCTTAAGAACACTGGCTCTGGCATTGGGTAAGCCTGGGTCAAATCCTGGCTTGAGACCCCTTTTCATAGGTGAGCACTGGAGGCCCAGAGCGACTTGCCTAGGATCCCTCGGTGTCGGGATTTGAACTGGCCTCTGTCTAGCTCCTCTGCAAAGCTTCCTGCCTCCTGGGCTGGCTCACGGCTGGTGACACGGTTGTGGCCCCAGGCATTTAGAGTGACTGCAGGATCTCAGGAGCCGAGGGGCACCTGCTTATAAACTGTGAAGTGCTCAGGGCAAGGACAGGGGGCGCAGCCAGCTCGCGGCTTATTCAGCGATGCTCCTGTGGGCTGACATGTCGGCTGACTGTGTGTCTGGAGTGCGTGGTGGGGAGGCCCGGCACCCCCACCCGGCCCCCTACAGGGTGGGGACTGGCTCCCGGGGACCATCTGGGGGACCAGAAAATCACGGCTATTTCATTATTTCAGGGCCTGGAAAATTACTATTCGTGACAGCAAGCTTAAAAATGAAATAATAAGTCTGTCCTTTTAAAAAGCAAATTGTGACACTGGAATATTCATGAGCTATGACTTCACGGGAATGGCAGCCGGGAGATTAGCATTCGGTTAAGTCAGCAGCACAGGAATTTAGGGAAATGCACTTGTCACTCTGAGGAAATGAGTGATTAATACTTTTCCTGTTTGCGGGGCCCCTAACGGGTGAATTTTTAATGTAATAATTAATTAACCTTGGGACCACTCCTATCTGCCAGGCTCCCAAGGCCTCAGGTCCTCGGGGGCGGGGTGCGGCTGGCTTGCACAAGCCCTGCAGGGTGGGTGCCCGTGACCTCTCGGCTGGGGCTTGAGTAGGGTGCCCCCCAAGCCCGCGCCCGCCCGGGACCCCAGCTTGGCCTTACTTGGCCACAGGGTCATTGCAGATGTGATCAGTTAAGGATCTGGAGATGAGGTCATCCTGGACTGAGGGTGGGCCCTGTATCCCGTGACAGGTGTCCTCTAAGACGAGGAGAGGAGAGGCACGGGGAGGAGAGGGAGATTTGGGACACAGGGAGCAGGGAAGACGGGGCAGCAACAGGTGCGGCGCGTGTCCATGCCGAGGGGCGCCAGCAGCAGGCCGGGACAGACCGCCCCCACAGAGGGGACCAGCCCTGCCCACACCCGTGGCCTCCAGAGCTGGATGAGAGTAGATTCCTGGTGTTGGAAGCCCCTGCTTTGTGGGACACTCCCACACTCGGCGACCTTGGGGGTCGGTGCCGGACGGAGGGCAGCTGAGCGTGGGGCTGCATCCTGGGAACCAGGAGCCCCCCAGACCCCGGCAGCAGGTGCCGGGTGAGGACTTTTGCGTGAAGAGGATAAATGACCAGATGCCCGCCTCTCCTCTCTCTGGGCCTGGGTCTCCCACTGCAGGGTGTTGGCCCAGAGCTGTGCTTTTCAAACTGGGCTCCCCAGGGCACCCACAGGGGTGACAGGGTTGTTGCTTCTTGTTGGGTGCCTCAGTTTACCCCTCAGCCACCTCCTCCTACCTCTTGCTATCTGGAGGAGAGCTCATAGTCATCCTTTATGGCCCGTTCCCATTACCCTCGCAGGGAGTTGCTGGCTGAGCTGCTGTGCCCTCAGAGTCGGGCACCACCCAGCCGGGCTCCCAGCAGGGGCGCTGAGAGGACTCCAGCTGGGCCCTGCCTGCAGGTCACACGCCGGCCTGCAGGTCACACGCCGGCCTGCAGGTCACACGCCGGCCTGCAGGACCGCGGCTCGCCCCCGCCCTCTAGTGGCCGCCTGGAGGCACCGCTGGGCAGCCGCTGTTGGAAGCTTTGGGTCCCTGCAGGCTGGGCCGCCCTGGGGGCCAGGAGGGCCAGGGTGGACGCCCCTCGCAGCCAGACTTGGAGTCCCCCTAGCCAGGAGACGCTCTCCAGCCTTTGTGGCCCAGCCACTGCCTGCTCGGGGCCCAGGACCTGAGTCCGGGCGGGAGCCAGAGGGGGTAGGGACACCATGGGGAGGGAGGTCAACCCCTTGGTACCACCCAGGGCTCTTCCTGGGGACTCTCGGTGCTGGGATGGGAGCCAAGGCTCGTGCTGACTCCCCGTTGGGCCCTGGGCCTGCCACGTTCAGACCAACCGGCCCTTCTTCCTGAGAACACCTCCCAGAGTGGGCAGCCACCTTATTCTTGCTGCACTTCCAGCACACAGTAGGTACTAAATAAACACAGGTGGGGGCGAGGCAGGTGCACCAGGATGAGTCAGGTGCATGATGTGCTTTAGACACCAGCATCTGTTGGGTGGGGGGGAGGCAGGGGTTAGACACGGGGAGAAGCTCAGCTGGCTGTGGCCAGGCCGGTGGGGAGCTCTAGGGCAGGGGGAGAGGCTGGGTACTTATACTCCATGGCTCAGCCACGGGAGGAGTGTGAACTGTGACCCTGCAAAGCAGCAAAGACAGCTGCTGGCCGCTCCCCAAAGCTGGGTGGCAGTCTTCCCTCTGCGTGTCCGCACGTGTCCTAATCCTCACCTGGAAGAGGAAACAGCTCTCTGCATTCGACTGCCTTCCAGCCCTGTCTCCTTGGACACCCCTGCACATCCACCCCTGCACACAGAGAGCAGAGCTCAACATCCTTCCCTCCCTTCCCTCAGGTGGCAGCACTGCTGTGCACCTTGTCACCCACGCTGGAGGCGCTCACGGCCTCCTTGATTTTGCTCTCACCTACACCTGCCCTCCATCAGACGCATTTCCAAGCCGGGCTCGCCTCTCCCGCCCACAGGACACTGTCTTCACTGTCTTGGTTCAGGCCCTTCGCATCACCCTCTGGAAGGACACAGTAGCTTCCTGGCTTTCTCCTGCATCCAGGCAGCCTCCTGTCCTCCTCCCTACCCCCACCAGAGTCACCACCATCCACACCGCAGCTCCCACGGCCTCCAGGGAGGTCCACTTGCTGTAGCGCAGCTTCCTGTGTCTTCGCCCCACTGGGCTCCTCCAGCCTCCTTCCCTCCCCTCACCGCCACAGTCTCCTAGGTCTCCCAGCTGCTGTGCTGAGAGACCGCCCCTCCTTTCCACATGCCATTGCTCCATTATTCTCCACTTCTCATTCTCAGCCCTCCTATGTCACTGGGTCCCCTAAGCGCCCCTGATGCACCCCTCCTCTCTGGCTCTTCTTGCCCAGGTGTCCTTCTGTCCCGTAAGCCCTCATCTGCATAGCCGTCAGCTCCTGTGCTGGGACGCCTCTTCCCAGGGCAGAATTCCGGTCTCCGGCCTTAATCATTCCTGTGTGCTCAGTGAGTAGCGGAGGGTCTGACTCATGGAAGCAATTACTAAACACTAGACTGGACAAATGAGATTCGGACATAGTCAGAATGATTCTAGGGGAGAGTGAGGACATGTGTACAGAGCAGCTTGGGAACAGACCCCAGGACGACCTTCCCATTTAGACTGCCAGCCTCCTAGAGCAGGGGCCCTGCGCTGTTCGTCTCTGCTCAGTAACGGAGTTTTGGATGAATGAAGGAGTGAGCGGCTGCAGATCAGTCACCTCGTCTAGGTCTGGCCCAAAGGGCCGCTTCCATATCCGCCATCCTCACAGGGAGTGTGTGCAGAGTCCCCGGGGCAGGTGCCCCAAGCTTCTGCTAGCGGTTCTGCCACCTGAGCCGAGGGCCGCACCCCGGAGCCTCTGATGCAGGAGGTTCAGGTGAGGAGGCGGGACCGCACTCCTAACAAGTTCCCAGGTGCTGCTGTCGCTGGGTTGGGGACCGGCTTCGAGAAATCGCTCCAGAGCAGTGCCGTCCAAAAGAAACGCAATGGCTGCCTCGTGTGCAATTAAAATTTTCTTGTAGACACCTCTTTAAGCAGTAAAAAGAAGCAGGGGAAATTAATCCAGTACTCCCAGACTGTTATTTCAAGATGTAATCAATATAGGGGCGCCTGGGTGGCTCAGATGGTTAGGCGTCTGCCTTCCGCTCAGGTCACGGTCCCAGGGTCCTGGGATCGAGCCCCGCATCGGGCTCCCTCCTCAGCGGGAAGCCTGCTTCTCCCTCTCCCTCTGCCTGCTGCTCCCCCTGCTCGTGCTCTCTCTCTCTCTCTCTGTCAAATAAATAAAATCCTTTTCTAAAAAGATGTAATCAATATAAAGACAACATTGAGTAATTTTCATTGCTTTTCCCCGCGAAGTCTTGGAGATCTGTTGTGTATTTTACACTCAGAGCCCACCTAAGAATAGACCACCAAACTCAATGGTCCCGCGTGCCGGGGGCCGGGGCGGCAAAGCGCGGGCAGAAGCGGGATGGATGGAGCAGCAAGGGAACTACAGCTCCCGGCATGCATCGGGCGCCCCTGTGACGCACTTCCGGCGCGGCGGCGGGAGGGCCGAGGCCGCTGGAGAACCACATCTCCCGGCATGCTCCGGGCGCGCGCTGTGACGCACTTCCGTCGCGGCGGAGACAGCGCGCCCCCGGCGGCCCGGCGGCGGGAGCGAGGCGACCGCTCGGCCCGCGGCAAGTGACGGGCGGCCAGCCGAGGGGAGCCGGGGCGGGGCGGCGGCGCCCAGCGAGAGAGCGCGCGGGCGGCCTGGCCCCGCCCCGGTGACCTTCACGGCTCGGGCGGCGGGCGCAGGCCGGGCGGCGGCGGCGCGATGTTCGTGCAGGAGGAGAAGATCTTCGCGGGCAAGGTGCTGCGGCTGCACATCTGCGCTTCCGACGGCGCCGAGTGGCTGGAGGAGGCGACCGAGGACACGTCGGTGGAGAAGCTCAAGGAGCGCTGCCTCAAGCACGTAAGGCCGGCCGCGGCCCCAGGCCTGCCCCCTCCCGCCTCCTCCTTTGGCCGCCCCGCTTCCCGACCCGCCCCCTCCCGACACCTTCCAGACGGCGGCCCCGGGCCGGCCCCGGGCCGAGCGCCTGTCGTCGGACGGCCGCAGGTTCCCTTGCTGCTCCCTCCAGCCCGAGGAGCTAGGGGCGGGCGGGGAGACTGAGGCAGGGACGCGAGGCCGCCGCGGCGGGGCCTCGGGCTTTCCCAGCGGCTGTGCTTGCTTGCTCTTGGGGTGAGGCTCTCGAGAGCCGGGCAGCGGTGCCCAGGGGAGGAGGGGCCCGCCGAGGAGAGGGCCTTCCGTTCCCTGCAGGCCGGCCTGGGGGCCGGGGCCCGGCTCTGGCCGCTCCTGCCACCGAACCGTGCGGGCCTGACTGGTCGCTGAGCCCCGCTGCCCCGCGGCCTTTCCGCTGACTCGTGGGTGGAGCCGGGGGAAGGGGCTCCTCGCCGCAGAGCCACTTTCTGTGGATTGTTGGTGTGAAATATCCCTGTATGGTTAGCTCCCTGGGTTGCTGACTTTGGAGCTAGTTCTGGATGGCCTTATCTCCATACTTGTCACCGGGGGCGGCTGAGACGCCGGTGTGACTCCGGCTGCGAAGGAAACTCTGCTGGGCACCGTGAGTGTTTTCTTGTCAGAAGTAGCTCAGCCTGTTGGTGCGGAGTCCACGTGGCGAATGACATGCGTCCCTGCGATGAACTCCGGGCTATCGGGTTGTTGTAGTACCTGCCCCGGAGGTCCTTCGGAGTCGCTTGGGACTGTGGTTCTGCGGGTGGTGCTCTGCTGTCCCGGGCAGCTGAAGAGCACTCTGGTTGCCGGAGTGAGCCCTCTTCTGGGACATGCTGGGTGTCGGTAACTCACGTCAAGGAGGAGGGGCGCCAGGCTCACACCCTCCGGCGGGCACGCAGTCCTTTCTTCTGTCGGGTCCTTTCACCACGTAGGAGACCCCAGGACGGCCGTTAGCCAGCAGGCTGGTAGAGCCAGGCACCGCTGTTTGTCTAGCGGTGTCATTTTAACAAAAACCTCCCTCAGGTGCCGCGTCCCTCTCCCCTGAGACCCACCTAGGACAGGAGCTCCTCGGGGGCTGGGCCTGTATTCACATGTCCAGGGCCAGGCTCCCAGTGGGTCCCAAACAAGTGGAGATGGGTTGTCGGTCCAGAACTGCATGGACATGGCATGCCACCTGCTGAGTCAGGCAGGGAGAAGTCAGGGGTAAATGGGAATGGCATTTCGCTTAACTCACTAATTTACACAGCTGTCATAACGTTATTTTATGAAGGGGAACAGGAAATGAGAACTGTTTGATCCACAGATGCTTGCTAATGAATTTCAGGAGCTCTTGGGGTTCATTAGGCAGCCACTTTGAATAAGATGCTAATTATCATGGACCTGATATTTATTATTCCAGTCGGGATTGAGGTGTGTCGTTTGGGATTTTTCTGGCACTCTCCTACCTTAAGTCGAGATTTTATTCCACTCTGCAGTCTCTCCAGGTGTGGAGGAGCGGCGTAAATCAGGGGACCCGAGAGCTGAGTTGTCAGAAAGTATTCCCACCTCGGTGCCCGTCCTGTTCTGTAGGCAGGGTGCGCCGCCTCTCGAGCCAGCCAGAACGCATTAGTTAGAAAAGAGAATTCTCAAGCTGTATACTCGAATGTCACCCTGGAAACCGTTCCCTGAATGTCCTGTTGCTGCAGGCAGTGAGGCTTCGTGTGTGCTTGAGCTTCTGTCCCGCCTTCCCACTTTGCTCCTGGTGCAAGCTGGCATCATTTTTTCCTTCCTCCTTGAAGGGGACAGTGTGGGTGTCTCCCCATCCCCTCCACTTCACCCCCATGGTCCTGTTGGGAGTGTGTTGCTTTCTCATTGAGGGGTATTATCATCAGAACTCTTAGGGAAATGGATTGCCACACTTGCTTTTCTCTTTTTGGGTTTTTATATTGATTGGGATCTTTCGTGAAATTGCCACGACATAACCTGTACCTGTTCATACGGCTGTTAATGTTTCTTTTTTTTTTTTCTTTTAAAGATTTTATTTATTTGAGAGAGAGAGAGAGAGAGACCAAGCACATGGGCAGGGGGGAGGGGCAGACGGAGAGGGAGAAGCAGACTCCCTGCCGAGCAGGGAGCCCGATGCGGGGCTCGATCCCAGGACTCCAGGCTCATGACCTGAGCCAAAGGCAGATGCTTAACGACTGAGCCACCCAGGCGCCGCAAGCTGTTCACATTTCTTAGATCACATGACAGTGCGTCTTCGGACGACATAGGGCATCAGGTGTAGGAGGAGCCCCTGTTGGCTCTTCTGGGGAGGAGGCAGGTTCAGCAGGTGTCACAGCCTCCCTGCCCGGGCAGTGGGCTTTTCCGGGGCTATTTTGCTGCCATACTCAGCTTGCTCAAAGTGCTTCTGCTGAGAACAAAGACCCAGAATGAAGTAACTGCGCACAGTGCGGATGACTCACACCTGTGTTGTGTTCCTGGCACGCTGTTGGCATGCTGCACAGGACGGTTGTTTCAAGAGCCAGATGAGGATTGTTTTGGAAAATTGTGTTTCATAGACTGTATTCTGAACTTGTCAAATGCACTAGCCTGCAAATTTCAGAATTAGCAGAAGCACACCCCATATTTCTGGGAGCAGAGCCAGTTTCGAATTCAAGGAGAGTGAAGGGGGTGGTGTCTGCTGCCGTAAGTGGTAGGAATGTATCCTCCTGTGGGCTGGGTTCCACCTGCGCCCCCTTCGGCCCTGCCAGTTTACGTGAATGTGTGACAGCCCCCCGAAGCCTTCACGCCACAGGTGTCGTTGCAACCCCCTATGGCCTGGACGTCAGTGCCCCCCGCCCTGGTGTCACGTTCTGGGGATTCTGGGGCCCTGGCCAGTGAGCTGTAACTGCGTGCCGGTCCACCCCCTTTGAACGCCCAGGAGGGGCCCTGGTAGGCGCTCCTGCAGCTCCTGGGTCTGGGTGGTGGTCGCTTGGTGAGCCAAGGGCCGAGCAAAGGCCGGTTGCTCTCCTCTCGGACTTGTGCAGGCGTTGAAGTGGTCAGGCCCCTGTTTCTGGCTCTCTGTGGACTAGCTTCTCTCTTGGCTGTTTCTCAGCCCCTTCATGTATCTGGAAGAGAGAAAAAGTACACAAATCATACTTCGATCTTTAGGTTTTCAGGGAACAGTGGACCTGCTATTTTCGTTTTAAAATGACTCTCCAGATCTTTCCAGACGAAGGAAGCGATTCAGGTTGCCACTAATTACCAGCAGGGTATTTTAGGTCAGGCTGTGAACCTATTTCAGGAGTACTTAGTGGGTTGGTGGACAGATCGCTGCCCTAGGGGATCAGATGTTGTGGCATTTTGTTCAGCTTCCAACATTCATGGGAGTTCTTTGACTTCATCTGTGCCTTAATTTTCTAGCTAGTAACCAGTAAATGCCTGGTGTGGCTTGGGGTGTCAGGTTCTAATATCATTAGAGTTATGATTTATTTTCTGTCTTGAAATATATGACTTTGTCCCCCCCAGTGTGCCCAGGGGAGCTTAGAAGACCCCAAAAGTGTGACCCATCACAAATTGATCCACGCTGCTTCGGAGAGGGTGCTGAGTGATGCCAAAACAATCTTGGAAGAGAACATCCAAGACCAAGGTAGGGGCCTCACAGGGCAGCGGTGGGAGCCATGGCGCAGCTGGGAGCCGGGGAGCGAGAGGCGAAGGCGCCCTCGGCGTCCGAGTCTGTGCTCCAGGCTGGGGCTGAGCAGGGAAACTGGGTCAGCTAAAATGGTTTTATTCTTCCTTTGTTAAAACAAAGTGCGCATTATGGGCTGTTTGTGAAAAACAGCACAAACCGAAATTGGACAAGCAGCATCCATCTGAGAAACCAGATGTGAACTTTATTTTTAATTCTGTGTCAGAGCAAGACCAAGGCCTCCAGAGCTGCTGCAGGCTTTATTCTGGGGCTGGAAAGTACAATTATGGTTATTGTTTCAAATGTCCTAGGAAGATACTCTTATTCTGTGCACATCTGTTTAGTTGCTTAGAGTTTGTGTCTGGAGGCTTTTGGGGAGAAATCTTTGGTTTTTCTATTTGTCATTCAAAGGATGATTTTAATTCTGGGATTCTCTTAAATAATCTCTTTTGAAAGTACTGTTTATAGACCTTCATCGAGCGTGGAGGTCAAGCCCACAACCAGGTGGGAGCCGGCCGACCTTGCGCACGCGGCCTCAGTTTAGCTCTGAGGGTTGAGGCCAGCTCTCCAACCTCAGAAAACTGAGCCCATTGAAATGAGGACGTTTTGCAAGATTCCCACCAGTTCTTTGCATGGTTCTCAGGGCTGTGCTGTGTGTGCCTCCTGGGCCACCAGTCACTGTGTGACCCATGGCTGGGTTCTTGCCACGCTCTGGAAGCTGTATGCGGGCAGGAAGGCAGGGAAGCACGGGCTTGGCTTAGGCGGCACCCGGGGGGAGCCCCTGCTCGTCTGGCCTTGGGTCATCTCGCGCCCATTTTTTTTTTTTTTTTAATGATTTTATTTATTTGAGAGCGAGAGAGAATGGGGTGGGGAGTGGGAGAGGGAGAAGCAGGCGCCCCGTGGAGCAGGGAGCCCGATGTGGGATCATGACCTGAGCTGAAGGCAGACGCTTCACCGACTGAGCCCCCCAAGCGCCCCTCTCTTGTGCCCATATTGCCATCTTATGGAGGAAAACGGTAACCAGCTTGACAGACTTCTTTTTTTCCTAGATGTCTTACTGTTGATAAAGAAGCGTGCTCCCACTCCACTTCCTAAGATGGCTGACGTCTCGGCCGAAGAAAAGGTCAGTTTCAGAGTTTGGAACCGGAAGTCTTGGTTAGAGTCTCCCACCTTCCAGCCCGTGAGAAAGAAACCTCCTGGGTACGAGGTGTTCCCAGGCCTAGCAGGACCCACAGTCAACAATCACGGGGGCCTCCTGTTGTGGCCGAGCCCCTCCTGGTCAGGGGCAGGCACGCAGGGAAGCCTCCACGCTGTGTTCTCTGGGCTGCGCGTCCGGCACCTTCTCGAGGTGAGGGTAACTCCTGAGACCCTGTCAGGCCTGCCTCTTGTCGGGCGAGGCCTGCACCCACAGGACAAGGAGAAGGAACGCAGGGAAGGGGTGGTGAGCGGCGCACTAGGGCCCCTCTCCCGGGAGTGTAGGCGCGTGCGCAGTGAAAGGCCAGGGGTCCCCTAACACCTGCGCCCAGGTGCAAAGCGGTGCCATCTTAAAAGGCAGCCACACTGATTTCACAGTTTTCCTTTGTTTCGCTTGGGTAGAGTTTCTTATTCGTGCTTTGAAATGCTAGGGAGAGCGCTCCCCCCGGAGAAAGCAGGCCAGACTCCTCGGGCTGGGCCCCGTGCCTGCCAGCGGAACGAGCTGTCAGGGAACAGAGCTATCTGAGGCCCTCCTGTGGGTCAGGCGGCATAGGAGGGGCGCCTTTGGCTTCGCATGCCCCCTTATCTGTGGCCACACCTGGCCAGTGCCGGCTCGCACACGGGCCGGCTGCTCACCCCATCTCCAGGAGACAGATCGGGGCCTGCTCTGCCCCACCCCGAGAGCTGCCCGCGCGAACCGCGGTTCTCAGGTTACAGTGTTGGCTGTGGGTGACCAGTGTAGACAACGGGGTTCCCACCGCCCCGGCACCTCTGGGCGCCTCGCAGCACACTGTGGACCTCACTTGGCAGGTCACCTTTTCTGTGCACTTAGTTGCAAAATGAAACATTGTAAGACGTTAGTGCCTGTTTTTGTGAATTAGTATTAATTTTAGGTGAAAGTAGTACACATTTATGAAGTCAAATAACATTACCAGTCTCTTAATAAAAGCAACCTCCTCCCACTTGCATCACGTGCCCTAAAGGTGCCCTCTTGGAGCTCTTTCAGCCATTCCTTCAGTAATTCTTTTTCTGATTTCAAAACCACATGCAGAATTGGTTTTTTTCTTTCTTTCTTTCTTTTTTAAAGATTTTTTATTTATTTTTGACAGAGAGAGAGAGCACAAGCAGGGGGAGTGGCAGGCAGAAGGAGAGGGAGAAGCAGACTCCCCGCTGAGCAGGGAGCCCGATGCGGGGCTCGATCCCAGGACCCTGAGATCATGACCCGAGCCGAAGGCAGACGCTTAACGACTGAGCCACCCAGGCGTCCCAGAATTGGTTATTTCTTAGAATATCAGTTTTTGATTCTTTGGCTCCTTGATGTTTGGAGTGTTAGATCCTGACACTGGTTGAAGATCTCAGGGTTTCCATCAGTGTTAGTGTGCACGTGCTGTTTTCCGTTTGGAGCGAAGGGTCCTGAGATTATCCTTTTTCATGTTTCTCCTGGAATCAATAATTACCCTGTCAACTTGTTTTCTATAGGCTTATCGCTAATTTTTTTAAATTCTTTGCTGGGATCGATAAATCCCTCTGGAAGCAGGGTCCCCTGTACGAGGCCACCTGCCAGTCCTTGCTGTCCTGGAGACATCGTCCCTCCAGCTCCTCCCCGCGACACCCCTCTTCCTCAGTGGCCTCCAGGCCTGTCATGCAGCCTGGGCCTTCCCGCCTCACCCCTGTGTTAGAGCTTCTGAACCTTGTGTATCTGGACACTTCCTGTTGCCACCTGTCCTGGTGCCCTGGATGCATCGGCCTAAAACCGCACACAGCTCCTGGTCTGTAGGTCAGCAGTGTGGGCAGGCTCAGCTGGGCCCTGCGCTCAGGCTCTCAGGTTCCAATCAAGGTGTGGCTGGTCTGCATTCCTCCAGGGAAGCTCTGGGGAAGGGTCTGCTTCGGGCCCCTTCAGGTGGTTGGCAGTTCCTATGGCTAAAGGGCCGAGGTCCCCTTTCCTTTCTCTGTCAGCCGGGGCGCTTTCTTTTGGCATGTGGGGCCCGCCACTCTTCCTTGCCACGTGGTCCCCTGCATCTCTGGAGCCAGTGACAGAAAGAGCCCCGTCCTTTTTCAGGGCCTGCCTGATTAGATAAGGCCTCCCAAGGCAGGTCATTTCCTTTCCTTAAAGTTGGCTCTGCCACAGCATGACCTTACCCAGGGCGCAACCATCCTGCTCACAGGCTCTGGGATCGTGCAGGCATGATGGCCAGGAGTGGGATCTTAGGGCCATCTTCAAATTCTGCCAGCAGAATCCAGTGTCTTGCAGTTGACTTGTCTCTTGGTCTGGTGGAGCCTGGCTTCCTCTGGCATCTAGAAAGGGAAGGGAATCTTGAGGCCCTGCACTTCAGCATCGAGTGGCTGTTGGTGAGCGCCAGCCGTGTGCGTGCACAATGAAAATGTTGGTCCCCGCTTCCAGGGTGTCCATGGGGCCGTGGGACTGAGGACTCGTCTTCTGTGCATGCTCTGCTCCCTCTTCTCCCACTCCCTCCGGGGTCTCTCAACATCTGGGGAGGCTGTTGAGAGCTCTCAGATTTCATGGTTTGCATGGATGCAGGTCTTCCGCCTCTGCTGTGCTTGGCATGCAGAGTCTGGAGATTCATGTGTTTTTGTTTTGAAGTTTTTCTGGATTGTTTTTGGAGAATGCCCTCCTCTTGTTTTCTCTTCCCTCTTTCTGGAGTTCCTCTTGGTTGGATGCTGGACTTGCCTTCAGGATGATTTCCTGGACATTATCCTCTAACTGTGCTACGGCCTGTTGATCTGGCCGTGATAATTTACATTTCCCAGTTGGGGACTTGGTCTCCGATGATGACAGTGTCCTGTCTCTCCGACGGTTCTCTGGCATGAAGTCCTCTTCCTTTTGTTCTCTCTTTCATGCTTCTTTACTTTTCCCCTTCTCATTTTGGTCTCTGTCTTTCGTGTTGGGGGCTTTCCGCACGCCCCTGCCCTTCCTTAGCTGCCTTCTCAGTAAGAGGCACGGGGGGCTCACCGGCTGCTCTCTGTGCCCAGTGGGGTGTGCCTGCAGCTCGCTGGGCTTCCCTGTGGGGCAGACCCAGCCCTGTGCGCCCCCTCCCCACAGCGGTGAGTCTCCTGCTCGGTGTCCTTACAGCCACTAGTGATGGGGGGCTGGGTCTTACTGTCAAGGATTAGCATGGTACCTCCTTTTCCTGCTGCTGAGCCCAGGCTCCCTGGCTCGGGGGCTTCTCAAGTCTGCCCCCCCAGGTGGTTGCTGGCTGAGCAGGGTGGTAGGGGAGTGCTGTTCTCGGCTCCAGCCGCTCACTCCCAACCTGCGCTTCCTTTGGGCTCTGGCATTCGCCTGGAGTTGCCGGGCCTTGTTTCTGGTCAGGCTTCTGCTCTGTGCTGACCCCCTTTCTGTTTTCTGTTTTGGAAGAATGGTCTCCATCTCTCCCGCTCTCTCTCTCGGGAGTCTTTACCGTCTGATAGGGTCGTGCTATTGTAGCAGGGCTTCGGAAGCAGGCGGGGTGAGTGCGCATTCCTGGCCCCGGCACAGCCATAGCTCACGTGTGACGGTCTCTCTGTGGCCACAAGGGACCGTGTCTGTCTGCTCTCCTGCCCTGCCACCCTCTGGCCATGACAGGCAGGAATTGTGTCCCAAGTGAGCACCGAACCCGCAGGGACCCTCTGCTGCCGACGGAGAGTGATTCCCTCCCTAGTCAAGCTCTGTGTGCTCAGCTTACGTGGTCTTGCCTTTTACTGCTCTCATATTCATTTCTGACTTTCTAATTTTCTGTGTAGAAAAAACAAGACCAGAAAGCCCCAGATAGAGATGCTATCTTCCGAGCAACTGCCAACTTGCCGTCCCACAACATGGACCGGGCCGAGGTTCAGACCAACGTCAGAGACGTGAGTGCTCGCTGTGGGCCACACCTCGGGCTCCTCACGCCCGCATGAGGGCCGCATGGCCTCTTGGCGGTACTTTGGGAAGCCGGGGTGAAGGGCAGACAGGAACTCTGCGTATAACCTAAAATTATTTCAAAACATAAAGTTTAAAAAGACGCTGGAAGGCAGGACTGAAAAGATAGATCCTACTGGGAGTATATTAGAGTTTTGCGCTAAGTTTGGCAAAAACTTGTAGCTAGAAGTCTGGACTCTTACTTTGGATTGGAAAGTTCTAAGCTAAAAACGTAGAGCGTGTCCAGTGTCCCGTGGACCGGCCCAGAACCAGGGGTGTGCCCGCGCTGTAAAGGACTGGGACAGCGTGGCCACCTAATCCGAGAGCGCCACCTGCTCATGTAGCAGCAGAGAGTTCCCTACTGACCAGGGCATCGGGCTCTGACACACGTCCCCAGGCTGTGTGTGGGATGGCCCCACGGTGGCTCTCACGTTCTGAAGCCTGTTGTGGGGAAGAGGGGCGGCTGACCCCTTTCTCGCCCGTGGGACTGGGGACTGGTCTGTCGGGGTTTCTGATTGCATTCCCAGCGGCCTTCTTCCTCAGTGGGGGCCAGTTGGCTGCAGCCGACGCTGCTGTGCTGGCCAGCCTCTGGCCAGGTGAGAATCGGAGGCCCGGGTCTGGGAGGCCCATCCAGTCAGGCTGATCTCTTCTGCTTACGTAGTGCGCTGGCGCTTTCTGCGTTGGCCAAAGGGCTGAGCAATGTTTCCAGATGTTTCTGGTGTCACCAGCCAAGAAGCCATGCACACAGCCCATCTATGCCAGCCAGGCCTCTCCTCCCTGCCGGGCTGAGCCCTCCTGCCACTCTGTGGCCCCACCCACCTCTTCCTCCATTGGTCTCCACATTCCGGAACCAATAGCGGCATATAGTTGGGCTCAAAGATACAGAGTTGTAGGGCCCAGGAGTGTGGTTACACATCCAGGCAGGTCTCTTGGGCACTTGGAGAAGTAAGAGCCTTTTTTCTTTCCCTGCAGTTCCAGACAGAACTCCGGAAAATCCTGGTGTCTCTCATCGAGGTGGCACAAAAGTTGTTAGCGCTGAACCCGGATGCAGTTGAACTGTTTAAGAAGGCGAATGGTATGAGCATGCCCCAGGTTGACCGGATCCTGCGTTCAGACCCCGCTGTGTGCCCCGCCTCAGAGGCTGTGTCCGCCCCCTGCGGTCCCCGTTCACACTCGTGGTCCCCGCGTCAGTACTGGGGAGACTGAGAATGCTTTACGTTCGTACTTTCTGTTGACATGGGGCTCCTGTTCAGCCTGTTGGCTGAAGGTTCCTTGTTGATTTGCTGAGATTTAGGGGGTTTGGCATGCAGGTGGGGCCCTGAGGCTCTGGGGTGGGGGGCAGTCCTCGCAGTAGCCTGGCCCTCACAGGTGGCCCCATCTCTCGCCTGCAGCGATGCTGGACGAGGAGGAGGATGAGAGAGTGGACGAGGCTGCCCTGCGGCAGCTCACGGAGATGGGCTTCCCGGAGAGCAGGGCCGCGAAGGCCCTTCGGCTGAACCAGTATGTCCGGGCCATCTCCTCCTCTTGCTGCGATGCTGTGGGGCTCCCCCGGGGTGATGTCCTCCGTCCTAAACTCTTAGATTGAACCACTTATAGTAGATGTGAGCTTTTGAAGAGAGACCTTAAATGGCGTCCCAGAGGTAATTTGGTGGGGCATCTCGAAGTGTCTTAAGACAGTGGCCCTTGCTGGGAACGTGCCGTGGGCAGGCTGTCCTTCCGGGTCCTCCCGGGGCCATTGTGTGCAAGCACCACGTCGGAGCCTGTGTGTGTCAGGGACATGGCAGCTGGAGGTGCGTGCAGTGTCCCCTCCAGCAGCCTCCCGTGCTTGCCTGGCCGCAGCCACTCGCTTCTGCGTCTACGCGTGGACCCGAAGCAGACGACTTGTACATCAGAGGACAGTCCGTGGGCTGTGCTTCTTTTTGCCGTGGACCTAGATTCTCGTGTGTACCTCACCAGTTTGCTCCCCAGGCTCAGTACTTGTGTTTCTGTGCTCTGGCTGGGGTCTTGGGGTTGTGTGGGGCAGGGCCCAGAGCGCCACACCCTTCGGTGCTGAGATTCTCCCGATGAGGGTCACCAGAGAGGCTTTCCCTGGGGATGTCAAGGAGGCTGGAGGCCCTGGGACCGGCCTGGGGGTGCTGGAAAGAGTCCCCTGTTGCCTTTCAGCATGTCGGTACCTCAGGCCATGGAGTGGTTAATCGAGCATGCGGAAGACCCGACCATTGACACGCCTCTTCCGGGCCAGGCCTCACCAGGAGGGGCGCAGGCCGAGGCCGCCCCTGAGGTTGCCCCTGAGGCTGCTGGGACTAGCACGGGAGATGAGGAGCCCAGAGATGAGCTCACGGAGATCTTCAAGAAGATCCGGAGGAAAAGGGAGTTTCGGGCTGATGCTCGGGTATGTGTTCCTGGGCCCGGGGGCAGCCAGGCGGGGTTGCCATTTCTCCACGTGGGAGTAAAGCTGGGTGAGGGGCTTATAGACAGGCCTAAATTCAGTTTTAAGTTGCCCTCCCACAGATCCAGGTGGCTGTTTGTCCTCCGAATAATTGGCCGACACGTTTGTCATCTGAAAGCGACAACAGGATCCTGTCCACGTTGTCACTGTTGGCGAGAGCCACGGGCTCTGGCAGGGCCCCTGCCCAGGGATGGGAGGATGGTGCGCTGCAGGATTGCCTGTGGACGGGGAGGCTGGGCCGGCTCTGACGATCTGGTAACCCTGGCGTCTGCAGGCTCCGAGGACCGGGGGCCCGGCCGGCTCTGGCCATGTTCCGGTGGCTGACGTCGGCGTACCGCTTATGGCTGCTGCTTTGTCGTCGTCTTGTTCTTGATGCTTCTGTGGCTCCCTGTTCTCCACCGTTCTGTTCTTTTACTAGGCTTCTGGTTTCCTCTTGGACATTTTCTGTGCTTTAAGCCTGCGTTTTTCTTTCAGATTACAGATGCATGAGCTCCAGGTGTTAGGGTCCCGAGTCCACACGCTCTCGTGATTCTGCCCGGGGTGCAGTGTTGTCAGAGTGGGCTCCCCTGCGGGCGTGGGTTTCCGTGGGAACCCCGTGTGGCTGGGCTGTGGGATGCCCCCCGTGGGTGATTGTGAGGCTGTTACCCTGGGCTGAGTGACACCCCCCGCCGGGGGCCCTGTTTCATGTTAGGCGCACAGGCAGGGCTCCTGGGCCCCCATGTGGTATAGGCCGTGGCTCTGGGGTTGACGCTTCCCTTCACAGGGGCCCCTGCTTTTCCACCTCCCCTTTCCTTTTGTGGGGCAGACCCTTGGCAGGGTCCTGGTCTCAAGCTCTGAGTCCTCACCTCGTAGGGACCCAAGGCCCACATCCTGTCTGGGTTTGGCCACCAGACCCCTGCCGCCAGGCCCTGCTGATGGCTCCGGCCCCTTCCCAGGGCACGGCCTTTGTCAGGCTGGCTTGCTGCTGGTCTTTGCTTTCTGGTGAGCTCAGCTGTGCATCTGGAAGCGTTTCTGCAGAGCTGGAGCTGGTGTTTCTAGAGCCCGGTCTGTGTGCTGGGCCGAGCCCTGTAGGGCGGGGGGCCGCGCCCTCGGACGGTGCTTTGTGCTCTGCCACGCGGCTCCGGGCTTCCCCTGAGGGTGCTCCCGCGTTGTCCTTGTCAGGCCCGCCGCTGCTCAGCCCTGTCTCGTGGGTGCCACCTCAGCTGTCTTGATGCGCTCTTCTCCCAAGATGGGCACCTGTGCGGGGCCTTCCTGTGGCCTCTTTGTGGGAGAGGGTCTCTGAACGTTGTTACAAAAGGCTGTCGATGCTGGACCAGCTCATCACAGTCCCCCGCCCTTTGGTCCTACAGCATTCCAGAGAAGAGCCTGTAAGGACAGGAGTGTTTGCGTGGTTCCTGGGAAGCCTGGGTCCGAGAGCAGGGCTTGCACTTGAGACCAAAAACAGACTTTCTGCTGTCATTCCCCTCCCCCCACACGCCCCATGCCAGTGGTGGGGGACAGCAGGGTGCGGTGGGCAGGGCAGGAGTGAGTGCGTGGACCCCTGGCAGGAAGGCGGGGGCACATGCCTGCGGTCACCGTGCGGAAGTCCTAGGTCGTCGCTTCCCCGGGCTGAGGTAGGAGGGAGTGACGGGAGAGGCTCGTTTTTACTGACAGCCATGGGGAGGCTACCCTAGCCTTAGATTTAGTGGGAGCTTCCAGGCGATTTTATGTGACTTGGGTGTCAGACTGTGGCGTGGTGGGTCCTTCTCCCGGCATTCGTGGGTGGAGCCCCCCACCCCTGGGGGTACGAGCTGGTTCAGGAAAGCACACGGCGTGGGTTGTGGTAGGAAGGGCTGCCTCCTGAGCTCCCTGTCCACCATCTGGCTCTGGTGAAAGTCTGTCCTGACTGCCACCTGCCCCTGACTTCCTTCCTGTTGGGTGCTCTTTGGGACACCTGACAGTCCAGTTCAGGCTGAGCCCGGCCCGCTGAGGTGTGGCACTCTGTGGCCGAAGAGTGTGCCGGGGTGCTGCGGGTTGCTGCCCTGCGCTAACGCCCAGGAGCCCCGCGGAAGTAGGGCAGTTAAGGCGGGAAGGTCAAAGAAGAAGAAGACAGTGACCTCATTCAAAAGTGTGATTGGATCTTTAAAGAATTAATAAAATCTTCACCTTTTTTTCTCAAAATGGACTCTTAAAAATTGTGTAAAAGTCAAGAATAGGGGCTCCTGGGTGGCTCAGTCAGTTAGGTGTCTGCCTTCGGCTCAGGTCATGATCCCGAGGTCCTGGGATCAGCCCCGCATCGGGCTCCCTGATCGGCGGGAAGCCTGCTTCTCCC
Organism: Neomonachus schauinslandi; assembly: GCF_002201575.2. Taxonomy (NCBI): domain Eukaryota; kingdom Metazoa; phylum Chordata; class Mammalia; order Carnivora; family Phocidae; genus Neomonachus; species Neomonachus schauinslandi. Next base: position 91,966,324 of record NC_058415.1, on the reverse strand, counting down.
TCTGCCCCTCCCCCGACTCGTATGTATGCGTTCTCTTTCAAATTAATAATAAACAATATTAAAAAAAAGTCAAGAGTAAAGTGAAGGATTTAGTGTCTTAGGTGATTTTTGTCCTGAAAATGGACGTCTCCCCCACCCCCTAAAACATTGAACGTTGGGTCATAGTTCCCTCCAAGAATCATCAAATGTTCATACTTATAGCTTAAATCTTATTACATGTGAGATGTTTAAAATTAATTTTAGTGTCATGTTTTAAAGATAAAATCTGAAGAGCCCCCCCCCCACCTTTTTTCTTCACAGATTGATATTAATGTGACCACTTTAGTCTTAAATCGGGTTTGCTTGCAAGGCCTCTCCCTAATACCTGTCATTGTGGGTAACGAGGCCGTCTGTCCGCAACGAGCTCACGTGTGGTTGTGGAGACCGTTTGTCCAAATGTGGGGACCAACCTGCGAGGGTCTGACGTTGGCCTGGCCTGCCTGGGGCATGCTGGGATCCGCGGCTGCGCCGACTCGGCCTGGCTGTGGTCCGTCTGTTGCTCAGAAGGACGGGCTGATTCCATGAAGCTGCAGGGAAGCAGAATCGGGCCCCAGGACGCCCTGTGCTGATCTTGTCAGGCCCCCACTCGGACGCCGTGCTGACACGTGGCCCGAGTTTGCGGACACTGTCGCCTGGCCCCCGAGGCGTGCTGCGCGTCCTAGCCCCGGGCACTGAGTGGTGTGTGCGTTCTCCTGCAGGCCGTCATTTCCCTGATGGAGATGGGCTTCGACGAGAAGGAAGTGATAGATGCCCTCAGAGTGAACAACAACCAGCAGAACGCCGCCGTGAGTACCACGTGTCCGTGCGCCGGGAGGCTTCCCTTCCCTCGCCAGCAGGATGCACCCAGGACAGTCTGTGTGTCCGGCTCCTTCCTCAGGCGCTCTGTTGTTGGCTTTCCAAGAGAAGCGAGAGGGGAGATGGTCCGATGGTATAAAATGTTTTACGAGTTCTTTGTCTGTCTAAGAAAGTACATGTTCTGTGGGCGAGCGTGTGATTTGTTTACTAAGTTTGTTGAACCAACAACTGCGAATCAGCCGGCTCTGGGCTCACCAGCAGCCGTGCCCACGGGACTTCCCGGGGACGCAGCCTGGGGTTCTGTGCATTTCTTCACTCTGCTGTCAGTACTGTGGGTGGGTCCTGGCTCACCCCTGTTCAGTGGCCGAGGACCGAGAAGTCACAGCCATTTGCCTGAACTGCGGTGCGGGGATCAGCGTGGCTCTTCCTTCCCGATGTCCGAGCCCCTGGGCCTGGGCCCCACCCTGGGAGCAGCCCGGGGGGCAGCTGGTGCTGGTGGGGGCTCTGGAGGGACTCACGGGTGTGGCTCTTGCGTTTGCAGTGCGAGTGGCTGCTGGGAGACCGGAAGCCATCCCCCGAGGAGCTGGACAAGGGCATCGATCCCGACAGCCCTCTCTTCCAAGCCATTCTGGATAACCCGGTGGTGCAGCTGGGCCTGACCAACCCGAAAACGTTACTAGGTACGTGGGCTTCCCCAGGGGCAGACCCACCACACCCCACAGACGTCACCGAGTGATGGCGATGTGTCCGCCACTGTCCGTGACTCCTGCCTGAGTCACCACGGGGCTGGCAGGCAGGCTGTGCTCACGGGGTGACGGCTTCCTGTGTGACAGCTCTGGACAAGCTCTGGAACCAGTTAGAGTGGCCCGTCTAGATCGGGGGGGGCGTGGGCGGGTGTTTGCCTTTGCTCTTCTTGTTGTGGAGGACTTCTTTGGCCCCCCTTTTGTCTGTGAAACACAACACATGGACAGAAGCGTGTGTGATTTTTCTAACTTAAAGAATAACGGGGGCGCCTGGGTGGCTCAGTTGGTTAAGCGACTGCCTTCCGCTCAGGTCATGATCCTGGAGTCCCGGGATCGAGTCCCGCATCGGGCTCCCTGCTCGGCAGGGAGTCTGCTTCTCCCTCTGACCCTCCTCCCTCTCATGCTCTCTGTATCTCATTCTCTCTGTCTCAAATAAATAAATAAAATCTTTAAAAAAAAAAAAAAAAAAAGAATAACGGTAAGACCAATAGCCACACATCTACGTTCAGCTTCAGAAGACGGTGTTAAGGGGGCGTCCGGGGGGCTCGTTGGTTTAAGCGTCTGCCTTTGGCTCAGATCATGATCCCAGGGTTCTGGGATCGAGTCCTGCGTCCCCTGCTGCACCGCTGTCCCCCATCCAGCCCTGGGAGCGAGCCTTCATTGTTGCTCAGGCTCCTCGGGGGTGGTGCTGCCTATGTCTGTCACCCGGAGCCCCCGTCCTCTCGTGCCTGCACCTGTGGGCAGGGTGGGTCCTGGGCGGGCTTCTGCGTCCAGTGTTACTGTGCCACGGCCATGTCCCCGCTCTGCCATCTGGTGGGACTCGCGTTGCTGCCTTGTGTGCGGCGCTGCTTTGGGCGGTCTGCCTTCCCCGGCCTTGCCTGTAGGCCGGGCGTGTGCAGGTGGGGCGGCGGGGATGTGTCCGGCTGCCCGCATGCTCCGCCCCCGTGGCCCCCAGGATGCCTGCCGAGAGCATCTGCTGCCCCGGCGGGCACAGGTGTCTGTGAGCTTGGCCCTCGCCGCAACTGTGAGGCCCAGCCCCTCCTGGAAGCTTTGGCCACGCCGGGACCTCAGCTCTGAAAGGCCCATCTTTTGGCTTCTTTTTCTTGCATCATTTTTCTCATTCAGTCACAATTTCCTCACATGTGCTGGACGCTGATCTTTTATTAGTCTATTTGTATCTTGAAAATCGTTTTCCCATTCCTGGCATGTTTGCTGACTGACTGTGATGTATTTTAACGTATTGAAAGTGTATGTGTTTCATCTGAGAAAACCCTTCGAGCTCGAGGCGAGGAAGACGTTCTCCTTTATTTGTTTCTAGGAGTCTTGTCAGTTTTGCTTTTCTCATCTGAGTCTGTAACCTACCCGGGAGCGTGTGCGGTGCAGAGTAGGGAGCTTTTCTCTTGGTCCCCAAGTTCTGGGCTTCGGGGGCGCGTGTGTACTTATTTTCCTTCTCTGTGCGGGACGCGCGGGCCCCTCGCTCGGAACCCGGGCTCCCCTGCTGCCTGCAGGCCTGACCGGAGGAAGGAACGCGCTGCCTTGGGTCGGTCTGCAGCCCTCTGCTCTAGGCTGGTTTTGTCTTTTCTCCAAGAGGGGCTTCCATCACGACGGACGTGGGGTTTTACTGAATGTCTTCCCCATCTGCTGGGAGGGTCCTGTGGTGTCACGTTTGCTCACGGGAAGCCTTTCCTCACATTTCCGAAACAAGGCAGGCAGAGCCGGTGTCCCCCGGCTGGCGCCTGGCGGGGCTGTGGCCTGCGGATGGCGCTGGGGGCCCTGGTGCTGCCCAGCACGGGAGGGGCCGCGGCTTTCATGCCCGGGCGCTCCGCCTGTCCCCGGGAGGGCCTCCCACGGCCGCCAGGCCCCCACGCCACATGGGGTGCACCTTTCTGGTAAGTGTTTAAGGTAATCGGTATCACTTCAGATGAGATAAAGCGCCCATCATAGCTCATCTGGGACGAGCAAGAGAGGACGCAGAAGCCAGCGGAAGTCTCCTTTGCCCCCACCCCTGGTCGGCGGGTTTCCTTCTGGAGCATCTGTGGGCCTGTGTGCCGTCCCGGTTTACTCCGCGTCCTGCCGGTGCATCCCTGTGCTGCATTTTCTGGCCTCACCCTTTAATTTTTTTTTTTTTTAAAGATTTATTCATTTTAGAGAGAGAGACACACACAAACGGACCGTGTGTACATGCGGGAGAAGGGGCAGAGGGAGAGAGAATCCCGAGTAGACTCCCCGCTGATCATAGAGCCCGATGCAGGGCACAATCTCACGACCCTGAGCTCACGACCTGAGCTGAAATCAGGAGTCTGACGCTTAACCAACTGAGCCACCAGGCGCCCCTTGGCCTTGCTGTTGTAAATGGAGGAGTTTAGTGGGTACAGATCTTTGATTCTATGCAGAGGCCTCGGGTTGCACACGCTGTTCCGTTTTTTAGTTACTCAAACCTCTCTTCCCCTCGTGGCCGTGGGCCGGCCGCGGTGACCGCCCCCGTCTGTGCTTCCTGCTTCGGGTGCAGCTCGCGTTCCTGAGGACAGCATGACCGGGTCGGGGCAATGGTCCCCCCCGCCCACACCCCCACGCTGCGTGTGCTGGCCTCGCGTCCCCGTGTGGCCTTGAGCATCTGCCGCCCACTTCAGTTGTGGCCTCAGCCTTCGAGCCTGGCTCGGAGCTCTTCACATGTTGACAACTACCCTCTGTCACACGTGCAGACTTTCTGTTTGCCTTTTGGTTTGGAATAATTGTCTTTCTGGGATTGTCAAGTGTAAGTCCTGCAGAAGACCTTCCTCATGTACACACTCTTCTGTGTGGTCTCTCACCGACACCCCGGTTCATGGTTTTGTTCAGCCCTTTCCTCCCGGGAGGAAGCCAGACGTGGGCTCCTTCCCTCACTGGACCCCCACGCCGCCCACGTTACCTCTCGTTCTCCCAGACATCCTGGTGTTCTTCTGGGTTTTCTGATATTTTTACCTGGTTTTCAGAGGTTTCGATCAGGAGGGACCCCGGTGATTGTTTTAAGGGCTGGGAGGGCTGTCCATCCTAAACGCGATGAAATCCCACTTTTCTGGTGAGCCGTGGTCCCACGTGACCCCAAAGAGCTGCCAAGTCGTGGAGGAAGCAGCTCCCTGAGGCCCACGCGCGTGGGGCGGCTCCGTGCTGGCTTGGGGCTGGCTGCCGGGCGAGAGCCGCTCACGCCCGTTTCTGAGGGAAACGGTTTTATAGAACTGTTTAGACAATTCATTTTATGTTGTGGAATTGCTCAGTTACATTTTTATTATTTTTTTGCTTATTGACTTATTTATTAAGATTTTACTTTTAAGTTGTCTCCGCACCAAACATGGGGCTTGGACTCACGACCCTGAGGTCACGAGTCGCCCGTTCCACTGACTGAGCCGGCCGGGAGCCCCTCGCTTATGTTCTTTAAAGTCATTTCCTTGAGACTGAACGTTGATTTTCCCAGTCAGATATCATTCCATGTGCAGCAGTGTCTTTCTGTCTTTTCCGCGTCTGATGATTTTGCCAGGCTGGGACTGGAAGCAAAATTACTGACTCATAGGCTGTGACTATTTTTAAAAGATTGCTGACGCCGTTGCCAAATCGCTTTCCAGAATCCGTGTGCCCGTGAGCGCACAGGCCGCCGCCGCCCGCCCGGGACGGGGACGCGGTCCTCGGACTGTGGCTCACAAGTGTGATAGCAGACGCTGCTGGGGGGCCATTGAGGGGGTCGTGCGTGGCCCCCGGTGACGCAGGGCTCGCCCTTTTAGGACAGCGACTGCCAGGTTCCTGGCTGCGAGTGCGGAGGAGCTGCCTCAGCCAGCCTCGCTCTGTCTTCCCCACAGCATTTGAAGACATGCTGGAAAACCCCCTGAACAGCACCCAGTGGATGAACGACCCGGAGACCGGGCCAGTCATGCTGCAGATCTCCAGGATCTTCCAGACCCTGAACCGCACGTAGGCGACGCGGCCGCCCAGCTGTTCTGCCCCAGCGCCCGTCCCAGAGCTGGGGGCGGCTCCAGCCCAGGCCCTCTTCCTAGCCCCAGCCAGTCGCAGAAGAGCATGGAGACCCCTGGGTGCCGCGGGCTGCGGGGGAGGGGGTGGGGCTGGAGGGGCCTCCCTGGAGCCCGCCTTCCGCGCCCGCCCTGGGTCGTCAGGGCGCGGGCTCTTCTCACGCTTTGATCTTCCGCTTGACGACTTGTGTGATGGCAGTGTGCACGGCTGCGTCCAGCCTCTGACAGCGTTTACAGACGCGGTGGCTGCTCTGGGAGGGGTCGCCTCCCCCACAGGGTCCCTCTGGGCTCTGGAAACGCTCCTTGACCCGACCCGTAGGCGCTGCTTGCTCCCTGGAGGAAGGCATGTTTCAACCCAAAGTGTTAACGTCAGTACTAACTTAAGTAGAGGAATTCACAGGTGATTTTTCTTTAATAAATAAATGCCCTTTTTCCTACTGTCTATTAGTGTTATTTTAGTGCTGGAGAAGAACCTGTTCGCGCTCCTGACATGGCGCGCTGGGTGCCCCCACGGGCACATTGACTGTCGCGCGTGCTGTCTGCGGTGAGCTCGCGTTCCGACTGGAGCTCGGGGCTCCGCAGGCACGGGGCCGGGGAGCGCCCCTAGGCCCCCCGAGGCAGAGCGGGGCGCCAGCCATTGGCCTCCACCACCGTTCCCTTTTTAAACATTATTGGGGGGGGCGCCTGGGTGGCTCAGTCGGTTGAGCGTCCAGCTCCTGATCTTGGCTGGGGTCGTGATGTTGGGCCGTGATCTCAGGCTCCCGGGAAGGAGCCCCCACATCGGGCTCTGTGGGAAGTCGGCTGGAGATGCTCTCCCTCTCCCCCTGCTCACGCGCTCTCATACTCTCGCTCTAAAATAATAAATCTTTAAAAAACATTAGTCGTGTTGTAAAATGAGGAACTGCGTTATAGCTTTCCCTTTTTTCCAATCCCGCTCCTCATGCGTTGCTTACTGCAGCGCTCAGACGCTTCTCGGAACCCCTCTGCTGAGGCAGCCCCCACCCTCACCTGCTGAGGCAGCCCCCACCTGCCCCACCTCAGTGTGCTCCGCTGTTGGCCGTGTGGGCAGGTGCAGGCTGGGGGCCCCTCGCTGCCGGGGAGCCTCAGCCCAGCGCCCTCCCCCTCAGCGGCGCTTGGGTGTTTTACGGAAGTGCTTCTTTCCACAGATCTGGGATTTCTCATTCTTTCTCACCGTGGTCCGTCTTCTTGGGAGCCTCACAGTTGTCTCAGGCACAGCTTGGTGGGCGGGAAAGGTGGCTGAGCCGAGGCCTGTGGTTCAGGGTGCACTGGAGGCGGAGGCTTCCGTCCGAGGTGAGCCGTGGCCAAACGGGCACATCCCCCCTCCTGTCCCTGGGCAGCCACGCTGCTCCCCACCGGCTGGACCCCTGCCCCCGCTGTGACAGATACCCTAGAACACCTGCTTTACTGTCTGCAGTGAAATCTGGAGAAAATAAAACCTAATCACTCGCCCGGTTTGGAAAGAATATGAAAAATAAAGATAGCAATTTGAACAAAACGTACTCGTAGACTCTCAGGCGTGGCCGTCCTGGAAGACACGCGGCTGGTTCCTGCACCTGCGAGTTGTCACTGCCCTCGGTGGCTGCGCTCTCAGGACAGCAGACAAAGCACACGGGGATCTGTGACGTAAATCCTGGGGCTCTTGATAACGTTCCAGGTCCGGCAAAGTGCGGTCTTCCCTGACTGGCTCGGGCGCTGCGTTCCCGGCGACGCCACGAGAACTAAGCGCGAGCAGTGGTGTGTTCCAGGTGGAGCCGTCTCCAGGCGCCGGCGACGCCGAGGGGGCCAAGGGAAGCTGTGCGGGCACGGACGGGACGAGGGCCACACGTTTGCGGAGGGCCCGGGCACAGGCGAGCCGAGGGGCCCCGTGCGAGGAGAGACCGCGTGAGCGTGGTGGGTTCCTCTCCACCTGCCTCCTGCCGCCACCTCTCCCGCGCTCCTCCGACTCCTCCATGGGGGCCGTGGAAGGTGCTGGGGCTCCACGTTTATCAGTAGGCACACTCCCTGTGCCATGTGTCCTGGCGCAAGAACCAGCCTGAGAGGAGTCGTGTTCGAAGCCCGTGTGGGAACCGAGTGGCGTTTCTGGACGTTGGCTGCTGGCCTTCTGAGTGTGTCTGCTGCTAGGACGGGAGAAAGCAAGGACAAGCCGGGGAGTGAGGCCGCCGGCCCGCCCCCGGCACATGCCCCAGCAGCCCCCGCAAGGCTGCCCCCCAGGCTTTTTTGCTCGGACCAGGAACATGGCAGTGCTCAGGCCCGGGCCCGCTCCCGTGCGCCTCCCTTTGTCCTCTCCTGTCCTCCCCAAGTGGCAGCAGATGATGAAGGGCTTGGGGTCCACGGGCCATTGGATTGTCCCCTGCAGTGGCCCTTGCCGCACACTCTGTTCCTCTGGGAACTGAGCGGCTATTTTAAGTGAAATGTGGGCCCCAAAGAAGTGGGGAGTGTGTGCTCCAATCAGCAGAGTAAGGTTCTCCTGGGTGCAGGTGGGGAGTGCATCCCCCTCAAGAGCACTTGCCTCCAGAATTTCGCGGGTCCCCCGGAAGGGGGCCTGGTGAGCCATTCTGCCCAGCTCTCTTGTGAGTGCCTGGGGGTCGTCCAGGCAAGGGCATGCCCCAGGTCGTGTGTTCCAGGAAGGGCCGGCCCTGACCACCGCGAGGCGTGCCCTCCCACCATGTGGCTGGAACCAGGGCCGGCGTGGGGCTCCGTGGCTCACAGCTGTCCACCCTGTTGCCCTGTTGCCAACCCGGGGGCGGTGAGGCGCGAGGCCGGGGCGGCCTGGGGCCGGGAGCCCGTGGTGGTCGGAGAGGCGCTCTGGGAAACGTGTGCACGCCTGGGCTGGTGTCCCGGGCTCAGCTGTCCCCAGGGGCCCGCGTGGGCCCAGGGAGAGAGCAGAGCGCGAGTGCCGCAGACGGCCCCGTGACGAGGGACGGGGAGCAGACCGGTGTTTCCCATGGGCGGAGGGAGGCATGGCTGCTCTCTCCAGGGTGCAGTCTGTGACCCCACACCTCTGGCACGCAGCGGGTCCTGGATGCGTGGTGGGCGCCAAGCCAGGGGACAAGGCCTGGGATGTGGCGCTCTCAAGACCAGGCACTCCCATCTGGCAGGTGCTCTCGGAGGCCTGAGGTCAAGGGTGAGGGACAGAGACGTCAGGGCTGACCGGTGGAACCCGTGTGTCCCATGTCACCTGCTCCGAGAGTCCTCGCACGCAGGCAACTGTTAGGGGTTGAACTGTGTCCTTCAGAGCAGGTGCGTCGCCACCCTCACCCCCAGCACCTCGGATGCACCTGCGTCTGGAGATGGGGCTTTCAGAGAGGGGATGGGGGAAACGAGGTCACCGGGGGACCCCAGTCCGTCCGGGCACTGAGGAGGTGGACACACGGAGCGGGGGGCCGAGCTTCCAGACGCGCTTCGGCCTCCAGCAGCTGCAAGAGGCTGGAACAGAGTCTCCCTCCGGGCTCAGCAGGAGCCGGCCTCGGGCTGCAGCTCTAGAACCGGAGAGCAGAGATGTGCTGCTGAACGAGGACCCGCCTGCGCGGCTGTCCCGGGGCCCTGGGAGAGTCCTGCCCCGTCCGCCCCGCGCACAGCCAGCCTGGCGCATGCGGGCAGTGCCATTGCCAGCGGGCTCGGGGTTTTGGGAGTGGCTGCGTTCCCGACACTCACAAGGCGCCTTCTTGTGACAAAATGTGACCTCTTGGAGCCTCTGGTGCCCCTGGCCTTTTGAGACCCCAGTTGGCAATTCCCATTACGAATTTTGCTCCTGGCAAGACCTGGATCAAAACCAAGTGTTGGAGCCCAAGCCCCCATGGTGAAAGGGGGAAAGTGACTCATTTATAAATCCCCAAGCGGTGTGTAATTGCGCTTTTGAGATGGTGCAAGATGAAGGTTGTGGCCTTAACATGTACCCTCTCGGCATGGGATGGCATCTGCCAGGGCCCCGTTGGTCACAGCCGGGGACCCTGCTCCCCGGAGGGTTTGCTGGGCGCCAGCCGTGCATGGCCAGCCAGGATGGATGGACGGGGTTGGGGAGAAGCCGTAATCAATCAAGTGCACGGTCGAGGCCACTGACCCGCAACCGCCTCCCCAGAGCTCCTGGGTCCTGAGGTCCCTCCTGGATAGTGTGTCCTCCCAGGGAGGGCTCAGCAGGATGGAGGAGCGGTGAGGACCCTGTGTCCCGCTTGGAGGGACAAGCTGGGATGAGCTCCCAGCCGTAGAGCCGGCATGCGCGGACACCTGCGTGCCTGGCCCATGTCTGCCCAGCTCTGGCAGCCCCCACGCGCCCTCAAGCCCTCCCTCTCCTGGGACGCTGTTGTCCCTGGGGGGAGGAGGGCAGCAGAAACTTCACACCGTTGAGTGTCTGTGGCCCTCACAGCCTGGCCTGCCCACACATCTCCCTCGGGTTTCTCTCCCAAGGGGGGAGTTAGATTTTTTTAATGAGTTCAATTAATTAAGTTCAAATTGAATTAGCATCTTACCTTCAGGGGAGCAGTGATGAAGGGGAGGCCAGGTGGGGGGTGTCAGGCTGAATGTTGGGGTGCTGTGGTCAGTGGGTGGCGGATCTGACTTGGGACTGGTCGACCGCTGATGCCGGGGCCTTGATTTGGGAAAGGTCATGCTTCTGTCCCAAGCCAGTGAGGGTGGACATGACGGGTTTCCCATCCCAGCATCTGCTAGAGCTTGCTTGTGCGCTGGCCATCTGGTTTTTTAAAAAGATTTTTATTACTTTTGGGGTGCCTGGGTGGCTCAGTCGGTTAAGTGTCTGCCTTCGGCTCGGGTCATGGTCCCAGGGTCCTGGGATCGAGTCCCGCATTGGGCTCCCTGCTCTGCGGGGAGTCTGCTTCACCCTCTCCCTCTGTCCCCGCTCTCTCTCAAATGAATAAATAAAATCTTTAAAAAAAGATTATTACTATTTTTAAGTCAGCTCTACCCCCAACTTGGGGCTCGGGCTCACAACCCCAGACCCAGAGTCGTGCGTTCCACTGACTGAACCAGCCAGGCACTCCCATCCATCTGCTTTTACTCAAACACTTTTGACACCAAATATGTACGTTGTTTCCCCAAACAACCTGGTCTCCAGCTCTCAGACACCAGTGGGGTTTCCTACAGTTCAGTTCAATGATGCTCGGACACCCAGAGTTACCCCAGAGGACTGCCCCTTCGACGCCAGGGTCCCCCCGACCCCCCACTTCAGTTTGCTAGAACAAAACTCTGAAAAACACTTCACTTACCATCCCCTGTTTAATGGGTACAATGGACAGCCCGAGAGGGAGGCGGGCAGGCTGAGGTCTGGGAGGGGCCCTGAGCAGCTGGGGTGCACCACCCTCCCAGCACACGGGTGAGTTCAGCAACTCAGAGCCCCGGACACTGTCAGTCAGCGGCTTTCCTGGAGGCCCCCACTGCATGGGCCTGACGATGGTGTCACGGGCCATGGTGCTGGACTCAGTCTCCTCTCCCACCCACGGTGGGGCTGGGGCTGAACGCTCGCCCCCTAACCATGCCCGGTCCGGCCCAGCCCCAGCCTGAAGCTCTAGGCACACCCCACTCACCTCATTAGCCCACATAGCGTGCTCTGGTCACCCCTAAACCCAAGGGTTCTGGGAGCTGTGTGCCAGGAGCCAGGGACAAAGGCCCAATATTTGTTTTTATCACATCACAACTGGGAATTACAGTGACGCTGGCCACCCACCCCCCGCCCCATGGGAGCATGTCACACACGTGAACATCATCTGTCACACGTGTCTGTCCTGGGCGACCTCAGGGACCAGGAAGCCCAGCCCTGAGCAGGGGCCCCGCCAGGCTGGGGCGGCTGGGCAGGGGGTCGCTGGGGCCGACGGCAACCCTGGGCAGGAGGCCTCTGCGTCCCCTGTGGGGCTGGGTGACCAGGCCAGCCTGCGTGTATTTGGGAAGAGTGGGAGATTGTTCCCTTGTGGGTGGCTGTCCGGGGCCGCTGGGACCACGTGCCCCTGACGTGGTGGCTTCAACCTACCCCGGTTTGTGGTCCTGCCTCACGTGAGGGGCCACAGTGCAGGTGTGGCGGGCTGGTCCCTCCTGGGGCCCCGGGGAGGACGGCGTCCTTGCCTTTCCAGGTCCTCGCAGCCTCACACCCAGGTTTGAGGCCAGCGGCGCCTCCCGTGGGATTTTCTCCGCCCTCTGCTTCCATCCTCGCGTCTTCTCCCTCGGACTCTGAGCCTCCTGCCTCCCTTTTATGATGTCGGGCCCTGGTCCGCTCCGGCGGCCCTGACGGAGCGCCGCCCACGGGCCACGACCACAGCTCAGGGCGCTGCTAGTCCAGGATCCCGGCGACCACAGAGTCCGTGTCCGGCGAGGCCGCTCCCCGGCTCACAGACGCAACTTCTCGCTGCGTCCTCACGTGGCGGGAGCGGTGCGGGAGCCCCCCAGGGTCCCTCTCCTGCGCCTCCGCCCCGCGACCTCCTCCTCTCCCAAGGGCGTCCCAATACCTTCACCTTGGGCGGTGTTAGGTTTCAACACGTGACTGGGAGGGGCACACCCAGCCTACGGAGGAGGGTCTGTAGGTTACAGCCCAGGCCCCTCCGGGAAATCCAGGACGACCTCCATCCCGAGTCCTTGACCCAGTGCCGCCCCCCGTCCCCCTTGCTGTTCGGGCAGCACATCCACAGGCTCGGGGGCCTAGGACGTGGGTGCCTGGGGGGCTCGTTCGGCCCACGTCACTGTTCCATGGGTGCGGACTCCAGGGGACACAGCATGCCTGTCGGTTGAGGGTTAAACCAGCCTGTACGTGGCTGGACCCTCGGGGTGCGTCTCGGAGCATGGGGGGAGGGGCAGCAGGTAAAGGCACCCCACAGGCCACCACCTCCTCCCTGGAGGGCTGGGTGAGGGTCCTCGGCTGTGGGCGCCGAGGGCTCGCTGAGCGGTAGCTGTCAGCGGGTGGCCGCGAGGCCTCGCTCAGCGATCCAGCGAAGGACCGGCCCCAGGCTTCTGTGTCTGATCACGGGGAGGATCGTTTCGCCCTGGATTGTGTGCTGCGCCTCTGGGGCCCTCTTCGTGACAAGCCCGGGGTCAGCAGGCAGGCCGCGCCGCTGTGATGTGGCTTCAAGGCTATTTCTCTCCCCGCGTCCTGCCTCACTGTGTCCGTTCAGGCCGCCCTCCCGGGCTTCTGCTTTATCTTGACCTATTCTCAGATTTTTTTTTAAAGAAAAGAGAAGAGGTTGGCCCATTTTGCACCGGCAAAAATACTTTTTTTCTTTTATAACAAAATCTTCCCTCTGGGATACGGGATGGGAATGTGCGGACGGATGCGGAGGACCCAGCCGCGGAGGGACAGTGTGCCAGGCTGTGATGAGTGTGAGGGCCGGAGCCGGCCATCGGGGTCCAACACACCTCACGTTTCCATGAGCCCTCCTGCCCGTTGGTTGATGTTCTAGGAAGACCGAAATACACTGGATTTTAATGGAATCAAAACTGAAAATAGAAACTTGTCATTTTAAAATTTCCATCAAGAAGAGACAGCTGCCAAGTTAATGAAAAGGTTAAATTGGCCTTTTCTTCAGATCATGCCTGCAGGAACTCCACGTAACGTGACTGCCGCCTCCACCTGCCGGTTCTGGCAACTGTGTGGGTGCTGCTGGGGCCGGGCCGCCGGTGGCCCTTGCCCGTGTCCCCCGGAGCTGAAACCCCACCAGCAGCGGGCACTGGGAGAACCCGCGTAAACGAGCAAAAGCCAGGAGAACCTGGGGCTTGCAGAAACCTTAGGGGAAAAATTGGCATAAAAATAGCAAAAAGCCGGCAGAGGCCCTGAGGATGGTCATCTTGTTTCTGCGGGGGTTGGGGGGGCGCCCGGGCTGCCTGGAGGGGGAGCAGAACCCAGGAGCAGATGGACAGCATCTGGTGGGGTTGGGGAGCCAGCCCGAGGCCGCCTGTTGCTGGGGAGAATTTGCTTCCCTGTGTCCTTGGTGGACTTTTGAGGGACCAAGGCAGTGACTCGCCTGCTCACACTCTGAGCAGGTGGGCCAAGGGGAGGATGGGGTGCCACCCCCCGACTTGGGAGCTGGAACCCCACCTTAGATCTCTCTCGGTCCCCCCTTCAGGGCCCCGGAGCTGGGGAGACAGTAGGGAGCAACTCCTAACATGGTCTTCGAGTCCGGAAGGCTCCCTGACAAGTCACTCCTTCTGCAGATACAACCAGTCACATATTTACAATTAAGTCAGGTTTTGGGCAATCAGGCAGAGTTTGTCTGGAATTCTGGGTTAAAGACGACGCCTCCCAAGCTGAAACTTTCAGGAACGCCAGAAGCCTGCGCCGGTGGGTCCTTCGTATAATGGAATTATCCAAAAATAAAACCAAACCATTGAATGGAGAGGCACCCATCCTTCTTGAGTGTCGCGTAATGATGCTGGCCCAACGGTCCTAACGGGTGGAGCCGTTCCTCTCTTTCCGCGTGGTCCCCTCCGACACCCCCAGCTCCCCGGGCCGCGGTCCGGACCCCAGTCACCCCCATGCTGTACCCTCCTCTGCTCTGCCCCACTTGCACCCACATGCTCCGTCACACCCAGTGAATCCCTGTGCGCTCACCAGTAACACGCACCTGCACCATCAGCCTGCTGTCCCTGAGGAGAAGCCCCTCGGCGCTGCCTGGCTGGCGTGCCATCGGCAGCCCCTCCCCGCTCCCACCCACCCACCCACCTGTGCCGGGCCTCCTCCTGGCCCCTCAAACCCACAGCACCTCCATCCCGCCCTCGAGCCGTGACCGGCCCCCCTCCAGTGCCCTGGCCATGCCCTTTCTCCTGCCCGGGGTGGAAGGACGTCATCGGACTCCCCTGTCCTGCACCAGTCCCGGTGTGTCCGCACCCACAGGCCGTGGCTTCTCCCGCACGCCAGCCCGGGGCCGTCACTCCGTATCTCTGCGACCGTTGACAGCAGAGTTCCATTCGTTTCGCCTCTGCCGCTCCATAAGTCGTCTTGTCCAGGGCCCTAGATGGCGGCTCCCGCTCCTGGGGCCCATATCCTGACCTCCAGGCCCACACACAGGACCCAGGCTGCCCGCTGCCCGAGGCGATGGCCCGCTGGGGGCTCCTTCTCCCCGTAGGGCCCCTTCTCTCATGGCTGGCAGTGCCCTCCCGGTGGCGGCATCTCCTACCTGGGCCACCCTGGGAGCTGACGTTTCCACGTGGGGTCCAACAGGCATCCCGAATTCAATGTATCCAGACCTACCCCAGGCCCTGCTCCTTCCGCCATGAGCCGTGCCCTGGCCTTGCCATCTTGGGGCAGGATAAGTTGGCCTCAGAATTCTTAGGACAAAGTCCCTTGAGCGGAGATGGAATGACACAAACCACTGAAACCAACTGAAGAAGAAACAGACAATCTAAGTAGACCCCGAACAAGTGAAGAGGAAGAATTCTTTTTTTTTTTTTTTTTTAAGATTTTATTATTTTCTTTTTTGGCGGGGAGGGTCAGAGGGAGAGAGAATCCCAGGAAGGCTCCATGCCCAGCACACAGCCCCACACGAGACTCAATCTCACGACCCCGAGATCGTGACCTGAGCAGAAATCAAGTCAGATGCTTCACTGACTGAGCCACCCAGGCGCCCCCCCCCCCAAACTTTTATTTTTAAGTCATCTCTACGCCAAGCGTGGGGCTTGAACTCACAACCCGGAGATCAAGGGTCGCACGCTCCATGGGCTGAGCCCGCCAGGTGGCCCAGGAGGGAGAACTCTTAGATAGCCACAACAGAGAGGGGCCTGGGCTCGGGCCTGGATGCTCAGCCCCACCCAACGCCCACAGAGGGATGGACACCACTTCTGCACACACTTTCCACAAAATACAAGAGGAGGGAACACTTCCAACTCCTTTTATGAGGCCAGTGTTACCGTGATCCCAAACCAGACAAAGACACCACAATGCCGGGCCGGTATCTCATCAACACAGACACGAAACCCCGGACGTCACAGTGGTTAACCACACCCGGGAGTGCGCATGCGGGATTGTCCGTGGAAGTGCCGCCCGCGAGAGGGCCGGGTCAGAAGTCCCCTCGTGTCCCACTGGGTGGCCGTGGTGGGGCGTCCATTTGCAGACAGAAGTGCCTTTGTGGGGGCTGTGGGATCTGGTGCAGCCCAAGACCGAGGAGCCTGGTGAAGGCAGGCTCGTACCCACGCCCCTGACCTGCCCAGAGAGGTCCTGGCTACAGACCCTGGGACAGCTCCGTCTGGCACTGGTCCAGCTGGCAGCACCTTCTGCCAAGGGCCCTGGCAGGAGGTGCGCCCAGCCAAGCCTCGGCAACGGGACACAGACCTCGCCCCAGCCGTGGGTCCTGAAGTGGTCCGTGACCGGCCCCAGCCCCTCCCGGCCACAGTCCGCCAGCAGTCCGTCAGCACGGGGACACACAGCAGGACACACTCCCGTCTGTGCCCCAGAGATTCCGAGCAGGCCCGACCCTCAGCTCCAGCCCCTCTGACCCTGGTCGGGAACAGTCCAGGCCGCCCAGGAGCCCAGCGGGGACACATGGATCTGTGCCTCCAAAGCCAGGCCTGCAGGCCTCGGTTGTGCCCGTGCACCCTGAAGCAGCCGGGACTCAGTCAGCCATGGTCTGGGGCCCCACCGGTGACCTGGCCAGAGGATGGCATCTCCCCGTCCCGGGGATCTCATTGGAGTGACAACTGTCTGCGCACCTGGTACCATAAGCAGAAAGTTAGGGTCCCCCGGAGAAAGACAGGCAGACATAGCTTTCTTGACATGTCATTTTAGCCCCCAGGCATTTAATGAAAAGGACAAACAGCCACCATCAGGCCAGTGACATGTCATTTTAGCCCCCAGGCATTTAATGAAAAGGACAAATAGCCACCATCAGGCCGGGAAACAGCCTAATCATATTCAAAACGGAAGACTGACCTGATGCACACTTGAGCTGTCTTGGCGGGATCTGAACCCCTCTGAGCACTCGGATCCCCTGCTGGGCTGGGGACCCTGACCTGGACTCAGTTGCCTTAAGAGGACTTTTGCCCCAATTCCATGCCTTATTCCCCACTGCGCGAGGCTCTTCATGAATATGCATGAACCTTTGCTTATAAGTTCCCCAATTTTGTTGTCTGGGGAGATACTGCTCAGGGAAAGATCCTTTACTTGTTGCAAGTACACCCTTCCTTTCCCTGTTGTTTGGCTTGGTTGTGTGTTTTGGCTTGAAGCCCACCGAGAGGCGAACTTGGTTTTGGGCAACAGTTGCTATCTGAGGGCCCAACGGCAGACCCAGTGGCAGCCCTACCAAACAAGGTCCTGGCTGAAGGCAGGTGTGTCCCCCAGGGACCAGACAGGACCCATGCCTTGGTGACAAGCCTGCCGTTCACGGATCCTGCAGCAGCCCCAGCCTCTAAGTCGGCTCCTCCCCGAAAGGCTGCAACACCAGGGGTGATCCCACCATCCTGAGCAAGGACGGAGGAAGGTGTTTCCCGGCGCAAACCAGTCTTTACAGCCTGGAAGAGGTGTGTGCTCCCCCCCACACACCGAAGTCCTTCAGAGACGGAGGAGGGATAAAGACATCTCAGACAAACCAAAGCCAAGGGACTTCATCACCACTGAACCTGCCTTACAGGATATGATAAAGGGAGCACTTCAAGTCGAGAAGAAAGGATGCTAAGTGACAACATAAAAACAAATAAAAGTATAAACCTCCCTGGTAAGGGTAAATATATAGTCAAATCAGAACACCCCTAACACCGTAAGGGGCGTGTAAATCACTACTGTCTCCAGTTTAAGACTTAAAAGACGAGGCAGTACTATTAAAACTAACAACAGCTACGATAATTTGTAAGTGGACGCACAATGTGGAAAGGTGTCAAGTGTGATGTTGGTGGCATGAGGGGGAGAAGCAACGGTGTAGAGCGTTTGCACGTGACTGAAGGTAAGTTGTCACCTTAAAATAGACTGCTATGGGGTGCACGGCTGGCTCAGTCGGTAGAGCGTAAGACTCTTGATCTTGGGGTCATGAGTTCAAGCCCCAGGTTGGGAGTAGAGCTTACTTAAAAAAAATAAGACTCTTATACCTACAGAAAAGAGAAAGGACTTAGAGAACACCACTGGAAGAAATAAGCCACAAAAGAAGACAGCAGGAGGGGAATAAAAGAACAAAATAACACAAAACAATGAACAAAATGGCAATTCTGAGTCCTTCCATTTAATAGTTCTTTTAAACATAAATGGGTTAAGTTTCCCAATCAGAAGACATATCCTGGCTGAATGGGTTAAAAACGGGATCCAACAATATCCTGCCTATCAGCAATTCACTTCAGTTCTAGGCTAAGGATGTGAACAGACATGCCCTCTGCACACAGACGCCCAATATGACAGCAGGAGCAACTATGCTTTATCAGATGAGAGAGACTGTCAGTCAAAATGGGTCACGAGACACAAAGAAGGTCACTCTATAGTGATAAAGGGGTCAGTTCATCAAGAACACATAATAATTATAAATACATAGCACCCAACATGGGAGCACCTAAATATTTGAAAACAATGTTAACAGAAGTGAAGGGGAAAATAGACATACAGTCGTAGAAGGGGACTTTAAGACCCCACCTTCAGCACTGGATGGAGTGCCCAGAGAGAGAGTTGGTAAGGAAACAGCGCATTTGGACAACACTGTGGACCACACGGACCTGACAGGCATACACAGAACACTCCACCCAGCAGCAGCAGAACACAGTTCTTCCCAAGTGCACACGGAGCGCTCTCCAGGACACATCATAGGCTAGGCCGCAAAGCAAGTCTTAACAAATTGAAGGAGACTGAAATCCTATCACACATCTTCTCTGACCACCATGATATGAAACTAGAAATCAGTAACAGGAGGACAGGGGCGCCTGGGGTGGTGCAGTTGGTTGAGCGTCCGACTCTTGGTTTCGGCTAGGGTTGTGATCTCACGAGAGATCTCGTGTCAGGCTCCATGCTCAGTGCAGAGTCTGCTTGAGATTCTCTCTCCCTCTTCCCCCTACCACTGAAAAAGATGTCTTAAAATGAAAAACAGGAGGACAACCAGAAAATTTACAAATATGTTGAAATTAAAACACACTCATCTGAACTAATGGGTCAAAGAAGAAATCAGGGGCGCCTGGATGGCTCAGTTGTTAAGCATCTGCCTCCAGCTCAGGTCATGATCCCAGGGTCCTGGGATCGAGTCCCACATTGGGCTTCCTGCTCAGCTGGGAGTCTGCTTCTCCCTGTCCCACTCCCCCTACTTGTGTTCCCTCTCTAGCTGTCTCTCTTTTTCTCTCTGTGTCAAATAAATAAATAAAATAAAATCTTTAAAAAGAAAAAAGAAATCAGGAAGTATCTTGAGACAAACAAAACACAACATACCAAAATTTATGGGATGGGGCAAGAGCAGTTCTAAGAGGGAAGTTTATAGAGATAAATGCCTACATTAAGAAAAAAAGAGAGATCTCAAACCCCCTAAATTTACACCTCGGGGAAATACAAGAACAAATTAATCCCAACATTAGCAGAAGGAAGGAAATAACATAGATGATTAGAGCAGAAATAAATGAAGTAGGGACTAGAAAAACAATAGGAAAAAAAATCAAGGAAGCTAGGAGCTGGTATTTTGAAAAAAACAAGATTGACAAACCCTTTGCTAGACTAACCAAGAAAAAAAGGACTCATATCAACAAAAGTATAATGAAAGAGAAGAGACATTATAAGAGATAGCACAGAAATACAAAGGATCTTAAGAGACTACTATGGACAATTATGTGCCAAAATGGATAACTTAGAGGAAATGGATATATTCCTGGAAATGTACAGCCTACCAAACCTGAATCATGAATAGAAAATCTGAATATACCAATATTGACTAAGGAGATTGAATAAGTCATCAAAAATCTCCCAACAAAGAAAAGCTCAGGACCAGATGGTTTTACTGGTGAATTCTACCAAACATTTTAAGAATTAACACCCATCTTTCTCAAACTCTTCCAAAAAGATTGAAGAGGGGAAGCACTCCCAAACAAAGAATCCAATTTAAAAATTGGCAAAGGATCTGAACATTTTATCCAAAGAAGATATTCAAGTGACCAACAAGTACATGAAAAGGTGCTCGACAGCTCTCATCATCAGGGCCCTGCAAACCCAAACCACAGTGAGATATCATCTCACACCTGTGAAAATGGCTACAATCAAAAACCCAAGAGATAACGAGTGTTGGCGAGGATGTGGAGAAGGGGGGCCTCATGCACTGATGGTGGGAAAGCAAACTGGGGCAGCCACTGTGGAAAATGGTACAGAGGTTCTTCAAAAAACAAAACAAAAGCAATTAAAAACAACTACCGTATGACCTAGCAATTCCACTTCTGGGTATGTATCTGGAGGACATAAAATCACTGTCTCAAAGAGACATCTGCACCCCCATGTTCATTACAGCATTTACAGCATTATTTACATAGCCAAGACACGGAAACAACCTGAGTGTCCATCAGTGGATTAAACGTCAAGGAAACGTGAGGGTCTATTTATATACACATATGTATGTCACTTATATGAGTGAAATGAATACAGCCGTAAAAAAGGAAGTCTTGTCATCTGTGACAACAGGAATGAACCTCCAGGGCACTATGCTATGTGAAATAAACCTCACGGAAAAAGACAGGTACTGTATGATCTCACATACATGTGGGGTCCCAAAACCAAACTCATAGAAACAGAGAGTAGATCCGTGGTTGGCCGGGGCTGGGAGGTGGGGGAAAGGGGAAGATTTTTGTCAAAGGTACAGACTTACGGTTTTAAGGTGAATAAGTTCTGGGGATGTAATGTACAGCATGCTGGCGATTCAGGACTGTGTTGTATTCTTGAAGGTTGCTGGGAGAGTGAATGTTTTTTGGTTTTTTAAAAGATTTTACTTATTTATTTGACAGAGAGACAGAGAGTGCGAGAGCGTGTGAGAGAGCACAAGCAGGGGGAGCGGCAGGCAGAGGGAGAAGCAGGCTTCCCGCGGAGCAGGGAGCCCGATGCGGGGCTCGATCCCAGGACCCTGGGACCATGACCTGAGCCGAAGGCAGACGCTCCACTGACTGAGCCACCCATGCGTCTCTAGAAGAGTGAATGTTAAATGTTCTCACCACACCCACACCCACACCCCCCCCCCCCACACACGGTAACCAGGTGAGGTGACAGATGTGGTAATCATTTCACAATATATACCTACATACATATTACAGATGTACTGAATCATCACGGTGTACACCTTACACGGTGTTACAGGTCAACCACATCTCAGTAAAGCTAAAAAAAAAAAAAAAAATCCACCAAAACCCCCCCAAAACGATTTGCCATGCTTGAAAAACAATTATATGCTATGACCAGGTGGGATTTATCTCAGGAATGCAAGGCTGGTTCAATATCTGAAAATCAATCAATACCACATTAATCGAATGAGTAAAAAGACCTTACACCATATCTCAATAATCACAAAAAGGCATTGGACAAAACCTGACACCCTTTCATGACAAAACACTCAGCAAAATAGTAACAGAGGGGAGCTTCCTCAACCTGGTAAGCATGGAAAACCCCCATTTGACATAGTACTCGGCAGTGGGGGACCGGATGCTTTTCTCCTAAGAGCAGAAACGAGACAAGGACATCTACTCTGCTATCTCTACTCAGCGGAGTACTGGAGGCTGTGGCCAGGGACATCAGGTAAGGGGAAGACATAAACTGACACCCAGACTGAAAAGTAAGAGGTACGAGTATTTGTGTTCAGTTGTCACCATTTTATATATAGAAAATCCGTAGGGATCAACTGAAACATGGTTGGAACTAATAACGCGACCATCAAGGTAGCAGGATACAAGATCAATACTGAAACCCTGGTGACCCCTGCTCCTTCTCCCCACTCCACATCTTGTGCCAGGGCATGGTCTCCCCCTGCTGCCTTCCCAGCCCTGCCCACCACCTGTGCCCTGACCTCCGCAGGGTTAGTCACCCCCCAACCCGCTGTGCTCCAAGTCCCCCTATGGCTCCCCATCTCCAAGAAGAGGTCAGAGCCTACTGTGCTGACCTGCCACCCTCCCCGCGCCCCAAAACCCCTTTCCTAGCGGTGTCTCTCCTCCTGGGCTCTGGACTCAGTGGCCTCCCTGTCGCTCACGGCCCAGCACTGCCCTGTCCGGGCTTCTGTGCCTACTGTGCCCCTGACCAGACAGCGCTCCCCCGGACGCCCCAGCCTGCCCTCACTCCCCGCAGGCTCCCGTGCCCCCGCGCGCTCGGCCTTGGCTGCCCCTGCCGCTGCCGGCCACTCGGGGAACCTAGGCCGGGGCTCTCCGCTGGGTGCTTGTGCAGTGACTGCGGGCTCCTCGTTGTGGCGCCGGGTGCCAGCCTTCCCCCCCGGTCGCTGGTCTCCGCGGGCCCGGGGTCTCTGGGCCGGGGGGTGGGTCCGCGGGGGACTACCGCGCACACACTTGGTCTCCCGAGGGCGGCAGGGGCGCGCGCCCGGCGCCCACGTGGGCCGTCCCCGGCGGGCTCGGTGTCCCCGGGGTCCGGGCCCCGCGGTGGTGGGCGGGGCGGCCCTGGCTGCAGCGGCGCTCTCTGGGAGGGGGAGCCTCCGGGGCTGCCCTGGGCGGGGGATGTCGCCCTCCCGAGGTGGCCGTCGGCCCGTCGGGCGGCGGCTGGGGCCGGCTGGGGCCGGGGTGGAGGAGGCGCGGCCCAGACAATGGACTACTGCGGGACCCGCCGGAGCCTGCATGCCCGCCCGCGGCCGCGCCCGCCCCCGCCCACTCCGCGCGACCCCGCGCCCGGAGCCCGCGGAGAGGGGCGGGGCCTCGGGCTGGCCCACT
>NC_058415.1:91861419-91943549 GCF_002201575.2 Neomonachus schauinslandi | reverse complement strand
CCTTTTTGTGTGCAGATGGTGGACGCGGGCGGCTGCCCGGCCGGGGAGGGCTGGAGGAGGATGGAGGCCGCGCCCGACGGCGCCGTGGACATCGTGCCCCTGGACCGCTACGACTCGGCCCGCGCCAAGATCGCGGCCAACCTGCAGTGGATCTGCGCCAAGGCCTACGGCATAGGTGGGTCGGGTCGGGCCGGGGTCCGGGGCCGGGGTCCGGGGCCGCCTTTGTGCGCGGGGGGCCTCCGGAGCCGGCTGGTCGCGGGCGGGGGTCCTCCGGCAGGTGCCGCGAGGAGCAAGCGCGTCGGCCGCCGCCGGTCGGCCGCTGCCCGGGGGTGGGTGCGGGGCTGGCCGTCCTGTGCGGCTCGAGTGCGGGGGCAGGCGCTGGACGCCCAGCGCTCGGCATGCGCGCAACACCTCACACGCGGAGTTCCCCACCGAGAAATTGTGCTTTGAACGCATTGTGCTTATCGAGCATCCTTCCCTTGGGTTAATTGCCGTCTTGGAGAACTGGGTACCCTTGTTACTGAATCCGGTTTGTTAGGCCCTAATATGCTTAGCGGATTAAGACGCGCCTCTTTCCAGCTCTCAGAATTTTACGGACGAAGTGATTCTCGTCGTGGCTTTATTAGTATCTGGTGCTTTTGTTTTGGGGACACACCGAAGAGCTAACACTGTGTGACCGCCTTTTCATTTGAAGCCTCTTTCAAAATGGCCTTTACTGTGGTGCAGACATCCATCCCTGCTTGTAGCGCGACACCCAGGGGGAGAGGGGGCCCTTTGGGGACGAGCGTGGCGGACCCGCTCTGGATACTTCGCGAGCGGGGTGGCCCTGTGGCAGGATCACAGCAGTTCAGTGGCCTGTGCCGTGGGGGGGGCCCAGTCGTGAGGACGAGCACGCCCTGCAGTCACGGCCTCCGTGCGTCGCCGCATTTTAAGTTGGTCGGATCGCGCGCGGGGAGCGCGTTTTCCTTGATGCTGCGGTGTTCAGTTTTGCAGTTTCGTTTATAGCTGCCCTGAGCGTTTGCGGTTTCTGTGGAGTATGGGGGGGGACACCGCTGCACACGTGAATTTATAGGATTTGGGGGAAGGCACGGAACTGATAAACACTGCAGAAACCTCAGAGTAAGACGGCAAAAGGGGTACCCGGAGCGGCCGTTCGGAACCTAGCGGTCAGGCGAAGGAAAAGCCCGAGGGCGAGGCGGACCTGGGCGGCCTTGCCTTCCGCCGGCCTCAGGACTCGCCGCGGGGCTGCCGGCCGGCTCTTCTTTGCAGCTCACCGCGTCCGTGTGCGTGGCTGACTCGCATCACTTAGTCTTACGTGTTCCCGCTCCTGTCCTGACGATGTCTTCCCGTGAGCTTCTTACGTGTGACATTCTTAGGTTCTTCCAGCTTCGGCCGCACGTGTTGCTTTTCCACCGCTGTGTAGTATTTCACTGGAGGCCCGCTCGCCATGCGGGGGCGCTGGCGGGGCTCCAGTTCTTTGCTTGGAAGCGCCGTGTGTTCCCGGGCATGGCCCCTGGGGCATGTGTGCAGGCTTTCACTCCCGTACGTGTTTTTAAGATTTTATGTATGGAAACAACTGCCGTTCTGGTAATGAAGGCTGTAAGGGCACAGATACCTTTTAAGAGCCCTCTGGGTGCTTGCTTTCTAGTTTCTTTAGCAAAGCAAATGCAGGTTTATCTTGTTGCATTTAGCTTTGGCGGTCAGCGTGGGATTTGTCAGCTATCTGGAAATGAATGTGCGTCTCTGGGGTCGGTCTAGTTTTATTTCCAGTACCAGATCTCTCTTTGATACTTGTCGACTCATCAGGTAATTAATTCAAAGACTCATATTAAAATAGGCCTTACAGTTTTGAAATTATTTAAGGTGGGTTTTTATAGAGCAGGATGTGCTCGGGAGCTGAAGGAGAGTAGATGCTGTCCGAGGATCTAAGGCTGGATTGCACGTTGCCCATCGGTCACTCGGTCACTCTCCTGTTGTAAAAAAGGAGTGACCTTAAGTGCCATTTGTTTACAGAGCAGAGTGCTCTAAAGGGGTTACTGCATTCCTGGTTTTGATTTTAGCCCATGACCTTAGAAACTTAAAGGTTTCTAGGCCTTGGTTTCAGGGGATAATGGGAGGGTGTAATTTTTGTTACCTTCCAAGGACAATGTTGAGACAACAACAAGGGAAAGTACTGGAAGGCACTCAGCTGTTTGCAGACTTGTTGCTATGTGGCCGAGTGGTGGTGACTTTCCCGTCTAAGGAGCCCTGGAAACCAGGCGGACACTGACCACACCTCAGCACTCCATGGCTTGGGGCTGAGCTGCCTGAGCCAGGCAGGCCCGGAGGGGCCACCAGGGCAGCTCACTGGGGTGGAGAGAGCCCACGGGGCCAGTAGAGCCCATCTTTGGCGGGGGATTGACACTTTTGTCCTCACTTTTGCCTTGGAGTGATCAGACAACTGATTGGGAAAGCATGTTGTGGGATGGGAAATCCTCATGGTTGGGACGGGTCTCTGCGGTGGGGCTGGTGGAGCTGCTGCCGTGTCTCGTTATATAGGCCACAGGGGTAGCCTGGACTCTTGTCTGCTTAACGGATACGAGGAGCAGCATCTCTTTGTTGTCACCTCTAGGGGTCACCACCTTGCTTTGTCACAGTGACCTTTGGTGAAACTGTGTGCTTGGAACCCCTCTCCAGGCCCCAGAACTGGGAACAGAGCCGGCTGCCCCTTTTTCCCTGGGCTGGCGGGAGAACAGGGCCTGTGTGAGTCTTAGTGCGGAGATCCTCATTTGCAAGCAGATGGTCGTTTTTTTTACCTGGTGATTCACTCAGATTCCTGGTTTATGAGTTCAGATTGTATTTTTTTTTATTTTTAAACGTTTTTTTTAAAAGACTTTATTTATGGGGCGCCTGGGTGGCTCAGTTGGTTAAGCGACTGCCTTCGGCTCAGGTCATGATCCTGGAGTCCCGGGATCGAGTCCCGCATCGGGCTCCCTGCTCGGCGGGGAGTCTGCTTCTCCCTCTGACCCTCCTCCCTCTCATGCTCTCTGTCTCTCATTCTCTCTCTCGCAAATAAATAAAATCTTTAAAAAAAAAAAAGACTTTATTTATTTGACAGAGAGAGAGAGAGAGAGAGAGAGAGAGACAGGGCGAGCACAAGCAAGGGGAACTGCAGAGGGAAAGGGAGAAGCAGGCTCCCCACTGAGCAGGGAGCCTGACACAGGGCTCCATCCCAGGACCCTGAGATTATGACCCGAGCTGAAGGCAGTCGCTTCACCGACCGAGCCACCAGGGTGCCCCTGGATTGTGTTTTTTAATAGTCATTTGTTCTTGGCAAGAGATTTGGGGGCTTCGGAGCTGGAGGTGACAGGGCAGCCTGGATGCACCTGCTGGGTTTCCTGGATACGGAAGGAGCCACTGCTTGGCCTGTAGCACCACCTTCCCTCAGCTTTGGTGCACTGAGGACTGCCTGGGGTCTGTGAGGTCAGGGGTCATGGTTGTCCCGGTGGATGCCCTGTTTGCAGTGCTCAGCTGTTTGTCAAATGGATGCCAGAGTTGGAAACCCTCTTGAAGCAGTTGAAGTACGTAGAGATCCGATCTGTAGTCTGTCTTCGTGGCCATAAAGTGGATGAGTTTGTATTTCTAAAGCTATACCAGTTTGCACACATTCTCTTTCCTGTCTTGATGCCATCAACTGAACGTTAACCAGAGAACGGACGTCCATCTTTAAGTTCAAACTGTCCCGATCCTTTAAATTGGAGCAACCCTCAGAATGCTCAGCCTCTCTTACGCTGCAGCATGTTAAACTTGTGCACGTATTCCAAAAATCCCGTGAAATTTTTTCTTTGTATTACATTCATCCTCCTAGCTCGTAGGCTTCTCCTGTTGTGGATTTGTTTTGTGGCCGGGTTACCATATGTGGACAGTGTTCTTTTTAACTTTGTAGTTGAACTGTTGAACAACTCAGATTGCTTTCATCTGATCTGAATGTGGCCAGGATGGAGCCGGCGATAACCATGTAGCTGTCCCGTGCGTCACTGTAGTGTGGCTACGTAGCGCAGGGCGTAAGCTATGGGATGAGGTCTTCTCGTTGGCTTGAAGTCCACGTGAACTGCTGAGTGTGTGAAGGGAAATGAGTGAATGCAGCATGGCGTCAGTACCACAGCTGTCCGGAGGCCGACTGGGGCGCTGCCGCGTGGGGGAATGAGCTGCAGGGAGCAGTGGGGAGGCTTCGTGGGGCCAGAGGCTCTGAAGGATGGGTAAGGTGTGGGAAGCCCCTCCAGGAGTTAGAGGGGAGGGTGTCTGGCTGGGTTGTGTGCAGGGGAAGAAGTGCTTGACACGGAGTCAGGTAACCTCATGACAGGATTTGTGGACTGGAATAGTAGTGATTAGTTTAGGAAACAGTCTGGACCAGATGGTCTGTGGTGTTCCAAGCTGGCTAGGGATTTCTTTCGAGATGTGTGCCTGGGAAGGTTTTTGTGTAGGGGGAGTGGTGTGATGAGACATAGAGCCTGGCAAGATTCTTCTAGCAGGTTGAAGAGGGCAGGGGCTGTAGTCAGGTGGAATATCTGGGATCGTGTCTCAGGCCATTTCGGCTGCCATGACAACGTTCCATAGGCTGGATGACATCTGTCTCCCCCAGCTCTGGAGGCTGCAAGTCTGGGATCCTGGTGCTGGCAGAGTCAGTGTCCTGTGAGGCTGCTTCCTGGCGTGGGGTTGGCTGTCTCTTCGATGGGGCAGGAGGGGCGGGGAGCTCTCTGGAGCCTCCTTATAAGGGCACTAATCCCACTCGTGAGGGCTCCACCCTGCTGGCCTTCTCACCTCCTCACCTCCTCACACCTTCACCTGGGCCTGGGTTTCAATATCTGAGTTTGGGAGGGTGCACACTGAGTCCATAGCAGAGCTGGTGTCATTTTGTCCGATGTGCCAAGGCCTAGCCTAGTTTGTCTGCAGTGGGGATGACAGAGCGGATGAGCCGACAGGTGTTAGGAAAGCAGAGCCCCCCCTCCCCCGCCCCCCTCTCCCCCCAGACGGGCTTGACTGATGTTGGGGGCGGGAGGTGGGCCTGCACAGGGCTCTCTTGACGGGAATACTCGGTCCTTATTCCACGGAGCTTTTCTGCTTTCATGGCAGAACCGCACCTATGAGGTTCTCTTTTTCACTCCTCCGTCTGGCCCAGCCCTTTTTATTGTGCGTGCGAACCAGTTCACTTCCGTGCCCCTCGGTGACTCCTCCCCTCACTTCAGCCTCACTCACACAAAATTAGACTTCCGTCAGTTCAGTGAGCATGTGCTGTGGAGTCTGGGGTCCTTGACAGGCCTCTTGGGGCGCAGGTGGTGCCCCACATGGCTGCGCACTCAGACCCCTGGGCGCCTGGGAAAGGAACAGCTGCTGTGGCAGAACAGGAACGGGAGGGTGAAACTCCCCTGAGGGAATCTAGAATGTTCCATTCAAATAAGTGAGGCTGAGTTTGTGGCTTAGGTGGGTAAGAGCCAAGCGGAGGTGAGGGCACAGACGGGGTGAAGAGGAGGGGAGAGGGCGGGGCGTCTTCCTACCCAGGGGCCGGCCAGCCCTGCAGCTGGGAGTGGCGGGCACTGGGTGCGGGGAGCTGGCGCTGGTGGGAAGGCCAGTGTACCTTGGGAGAAATGCCTGGGGCCAGGTCTTGGAGTGCCTTGAATGGTTGGTTGGCAAAGTGGGGTTTGGTCATGTGTGAACTCGGGAGCTCTTGAAGGTTTCTGAGGAGAGAAGAGACGTTTGAAACCTGTGCCTTTCAGAGGAGTAATGCCCGTTTTTGGCAGGTATACAGTGAAGAATTTTTGTTCGGACTTTTGGGAAAATCAGCTTTGTTGAGGGACACTTTACTGCTTAAGTACAACAGAGTGCGCACATTCCAAGAGTGTAGTTTGAGGAGTCTAAGCACGGTCAAGGTAAGCCCTTTGCACTGACCATCTCCAGGGGTCTGTGTGAGCCCCTCCAGCGGGTCCCAGCCCAGAGCCTCACTCATGTGCTCCAGTGGCTGTGGATGAGCTTGGTTTTTCTAGAGCCTTCTGTACCTCTAATCACACCTCAGCTACTCCCTGTGTGGCTTCCTACAGGTAGGCTGATATTTTGGAGACTCACCCACGTGTGCAGACCTTTTTGTTGCGTGGGGTGAGCAGTGGCCCCCGTTGTCTGGCTGCCCACAGTGTGCTTGCTCACTCACTCGTGTGTGGCCGCTGGGACTTCTGTCTCCCATGAATAGCACCGTTGTGAGCACTCAAGGACACGGCTGTGTGTGGGCATCTGTTTCTGTTGTCTTGGGGGACACCTGGCCGTGGAGTTGCTGGGTCATATGGGTGTGTTTAACTGCCTGGCTGGTTTCCAAGGTCGGCGTATCTCCTTTCTGTTTCCACCAGCAAGCGTGAGAATTCCAGTTGATCTGCATCCTTGCCAGCACATGGCATTGTCAGTCTTTTTAATTTTAGCCATTCAAGTGTACATGTTGTGCTGTCTCCCTGTGGTTTGGGTATGCATTTCCCTGATGACTCAGCGATGATGAGCATTTTTTTTATGTGCTTATTGGCCATTTGAATCTTTTTTTGTTGTTGTTGTTAAGTGTTTTTGGGTCTTTGGCTAATGTTTTAAACTAAACTATATAAATTGTATTTACCCCAAAACTAAACTTTTATTTTGAGATAATTGTATGTTAACATGGCATTTGTAAGAAATTACACAGAGATGTCTTGGGCACCCTTTCCCCAGTCTCCCCTGTGGTAACTTCTTGCAAAACCGTAATTTGGAATCACAGCCAGGATATTCACATTGTATAATGTAGATCCAGAACGTTCCATTCTCACAAAGACCGCTTAACGTTCTGTTGCCTTCTGTAGCCACACCTACCTCCCTTCTGCTTGCCTTGGGGTTCATTTGCTCTTTTTCTAGTTTCGTGGGGTAGGTACTTAGATTATTAAGCCTTTTTTTCTTTTCTAGCCTAAGCGCTTGGTGCTATGAATTTTCCACTTGGTACTGCCTTTGCTGCATCCCACATGCGTTTGGTATGTTGTATTTTCATTTTCATTCAGTTCTGTGAACTTTATTTCCTTTGATGCTTCTCTTTGACCCATGGATTATTTTATTTGTAAGTGTAATTTCCACGTGTTGAGATTTTCCTGTTTTGTGTTTTAGTTATGCTTTCTAGTGTGATTCTGTTGTGGTGAGGTGATACTCTGTAGGATTTCTGTTCTTTTAAACTTGTTAGAGTTTGTTTTATTGCCCAGGATAAGGTCTTTTTGGTGAATGTTCCATGGGCACTGGAGGACATGTGTTTTCTGCTGTTGGGTGGAGCGTTCCACACATATCAGCTAGGTTCTTTTGGTTGGTTGTATTGTGCAGATCTCTCTCCTGGTTAATTTTTGTGTAGCAATTCTGTCAGTTGCTGATAGGGGTATCGAAGCCCTTAACTATACTTGCATACTTGTCTGTTTTTCATTTCAGCTCTCTCCATTTTTTTTTTTTTTTTCCTCATGTTCTGAGGCTCTGTAGTTTGGTGCATTCACATTTAGGATTGTAAGGACTTCCTGATGGGTAGACTGTCTTACCGTTATGTAATATATCTCTGTCTTTAGTAATTTATTTTTTATCAGATACTGATGTAGCTATCCCTGCATTTGTTTGTTTGATAACTGTTTTCCTGGTATAGTCTCTTTTATCCCTTTATTTTCAGGCTTCTTAAGTCATTGAGTTTGAGGTGAGTTTCTTGTAAACAGCATATAGTTGTATTGTTTTTTTTTTTTTTAATCCACTCTGTCAATCTTTGTCTTTTTTTTTTGGTGTACTTAGGGTATTTACATTTAATGTAATTGTTGATAGTTAAGGCTTAAGTCTGACATTTTATTGTGTTTTATGTTTCTTGTTCCTGTTTTTATTTTCTGCCTTCCTGTGCATTACTTGACTACTTTTGAAGATTCCATCTTGATTTATTTATATTGTTTTTGGGTGTGTGTGTAGTTTTCTTAGTATTGCTCTGGGTATCACAGTGTATATGACTTACATCAGCTGACTGGTATTGTTTTGCCATTTTGAGTGAAGTGTCAAAAACCTTTTTCCACTTTGGTCCCTTTGTTTTTTTTTTTTTTTTTTTTTTTTTTTTTAAGATTTTATTTATTTATTTGACAGAGAGATAGACAGAAGAGCACAAGCAGAGGGAGAGGGAGAAGCAGACTCCCCGCTGAGCAGGGAGCCCGATGCGGGACTCGATCCCGGGACTCCAGGATCATGACCTGAGCCGAAGGCAGACGCTTAACCATCTGAGCCACCCAGGCGCCCCCACTTTGGTCCCTTTGTTCTCTCCACCTTTAAATGCCATTGTTGTGAGTATCTGAAGGTGTTGGGGTTTTGTCTGTCTGTCACCAGATGTAATTTAGAAAACTCATAAAGAGGATAGTCTATTGTATTTACCCAAATTATCTCTACTTTTCTGTTATTCTTCCTCCTTAATGCTCCAGCATTCCCTCTTTTATCATTTTTTTTCTATTTGGAGAACTTCCTTTAGACATTCAGTTAAGGTTTGCTGGAAATTACATTTTTTAATATTTAAAAAATTTCTTTTGAAGATTTTATTTATTGACTTGAGAGAGAGAGAGAGCACAAGAGCAGGGTGAGGGGCAGAGGGAGAAACAGACTCCCCGCTGAGCAGGGAGCCCGACGCGGGGCTTGATCGTACGACCCTGGGATATGACCTGAGCTGAAGGCAGACACTTCACTGCCTGAGACACCCAGGTGCCCCGGAAATTACTTTTTTTTTAAGTTTTCCCCTGCCTAGGGGTGCCTGGCTGGCTCAATCATTTGGGCACCCAACTCTTGGTTTTGGCTCAGGTCATGAGCTCAGGGTCATGGGATCGAGCCTCCATGTCAAGCTCTGTGCTCAGGGTGGAGTCTGCTTGAGATTCTTTCCCTTTCTCTCTGCCCCTTCTCCTGGGCAGAATAAATAAGTGAATAAATAAATAAATAAAGTTAGTTTTCCAATTAGAATGTCTTTATTTCTCCTTCATCCCTTCATCAGATGTGGAATCTGGTTGACAGCTCTTTTCCACCAGCACATGAGAAAGGTGTGCTGCTTACATCCAGTCTGCGTGGCTCTGGGAGAGACCTGCTGTCCATTGAGCTTGAGGCCCCTGGTGGAGTGCAGTGTTTCTCTTCAGCTGCTTCCAAATATTTTTTTTGTCTTTAATTTTCAGAAGTTAGTGATGATGTGTCTTGGTGTGGATTTCTTTGGGTTTGTGTTATTTGGGGTTCACTCGGTTTCTTGAAACCTGTGGATTTGTATTTTTCGCCATATTTGGGAGGTTTTCAGCCATTATTTCCTCCAGTACTCTTTCAGCACCACTCACTGTCCCCTCTTTCCGGGGACTCCAGGGACAGGAATGTTGGCTCTCGTGTTCCTCTCCTGCGGGTCCCCGAGGCTCATTTTTCTTCGGGGTGCTTGCTGTCTGTCCAGGTTGGGGAAGTGTGTTTCTCGGTCCGCAAGCTCACCGCTTCTACCTTCTGTCATGTGCACTGTTGAGTCCAGCCAGCCGGTGCACTTTGTTGCTGCAGTTTGCAGTTTGTATTTGGTTCTTTTATAATTTCTTTTTTCTTTGCTGAAATTCTCTCTTTTTCTTGTTTCAAGACGATTTGTAATTGCTTGTGGACTCACTCTTATGAGAGTTGCTTTAAAGTCCTTGTAAGAGAATTCCAATATTCCACTGGCATTGGTGTTGGCGTCAGTCGGTGGTCTTTCCTCGTTAAGTCATGATTTTCCTGGTTCTAGGTGTGACGAGTGATTTTCGGTCGTTTTCTGGTCACTCTGCCTGTTGTGTGGGGAGCCTCTGGGTCTCGTTTACAGTTGGTGCTGCACGCGGGCCCAGGCCTACCTTTGTGCAGCGTGAGCCAAAGACAGCCTAACATTTGGAGCCCGACTGGTGCTGGAATATGTGCCTGGTGCGTCTGCGGCCGCGGGGGCCTCCGCTGGCCCTCCTGGCGCTGCTTTTAGGAAGCAGAAGAGCTTCCTGGCGCTGGACTGCCTGGAGCCTCTGGAGGACAGAGAGCATTTCCCAGGCCGGGTGCTAGTCGTGGTGGGGTCCCCCTGTGCAAACTATTGGGGGGATGGTGTGTGTCTCAGGCCGGTGGGGAAGGAGAGTACTTCTGGGCTGGGGGCTTTGTGGAGGTAGGTGTTCCAGACTGCTCATTAGTGGGGCTTTCTTTCTGTCCCCCCTGGTTCTCCCAGGCTGGCCTGCTGTAGCAGGTAGGCCTCCTGGTCAGTGAGGGGCGGGAACGAGCCCACTTGGCTTGCCTTCTGTTGCTAGCTGAGGGTCCAGAAAGCCAGGTCTTGGTCACCTTCTGTTGGGTTGGAGGTTGTGAGGTTCCCTGTGGCTGTGTTGTTCCTCCAGTCCGGGGGTCCCAAAACAGTTTGCCTTCCTCGGGCAGCTTTCAGATTGTCCTTTGGTTGTCTTTTTTTTTTTTTTTTTTTTTTAAGATTTTGTTTAGTTGACAGAGAGAGACACAGCAAGAGAGGGAACACAAGCAGGGGGAGTGGGAGAGGGAAAAGCAGGCTTCCCACTGAGCCAGGAGCCCGATGTGGGGATTGATCCCAGGACCCCGGGATCATGACCCGAGCCGAAGGCAGACGCTTAACGACTGAGCCACCCAGGTGCCCCTCCTTTGGTTGTCTTTTGACTTACTTCCAAGGTTTACGGTTGCACTTAGAGGAGAGGAGGAGGGAAGGACAAGTCCGTGCCACCTTGTCCTTGACCACAGGTCCTTCATGGCTGCTCTAAGTTTTTGCTTTGTTTTTCAGTTTCATCCGGAGTACCAGGATGTTCTTTGGTGTGTACATCTCCTTTTTTATCCTGCTGGGTTTCATGACTTTACAAGTATGGGAAGATTCTTGTCTATTTGTTGAAATACAGTTTCTGTCCCATGTTTTCTCTCCTTCCTTTGTGGGCTTCAGTCACACTCCTTTGACACCTGCAGAGTCTGTCATTTACCTTCTCTACTGCATGTTCTTGGTGGCTGGTCTGCTGTTCACCAGTCCAGTCTATGAAATAAAATTTAGTTATTGTATTTTTCTGTTCTAGAGCTTCTGCTTCGTCATTTTTCTGATCTGCCAAGTTCTTTTTTCTTTTCTTTTTTTGTGATTTCCAAATTGTGTTTCTGCCAAATTGCTTCGTCTTTTTTTTTTTTTTTTTAAAGATTTTATTTATTTATCTGAGACAGAGAGAATGAGAGACAGAGAGCATGAGAGGGAGGAGGGTCAGAGGGAGAAGCAGACTCCCCGCTGAGCAGGGAGCCCGATGTGGGATTCGATCCTGGGACTCCAGGATCATGACCTGAGCCGAAGGCAGTCGCTTAACCAACTGAGCCACCCAGGCGCCCCCGCTTCGTCTTTTTTTAATATATATATTTTTATTTTTAAAGATTTTATATATTTTTTTGGGAGAGAGACTGTGTGTGTGAGAGAAGAAGAGAGAGCAGAAGCAGGGGGAGTGGTAGGCTCCCCGCTGAGCAGGGCGCCCAACGTGGGGGCTCGATCCCAGGACCCCCGAGATCATGACCTGAGCTGAAGACAGACCGAGCCACCCAGGCGCCCCTTTCTCTTGTCTTTTTTCCTTTCATTGTTATAAGAATGGTCAGGGGAGGTCTATAGCTGATCACTCCAGCCGTGGGTCCCGAGAGCCTGTTACTTCATCTTTGTTTCTTTGCAGTATGATTAGGAAGTGTCTGGCCACTGTTTTCTTCCAGTCAGTTCTGTTTGGTTTTGCTGGGCTTCCTAAGCCTGCAAATCTGTGTCTTTCAGTAAAATAGGGGGAGATTTTGGCCATGACTTATTCAGATGCTTTTGGGCACCAGTCTCTTTTCTGCAGGAGCACAGGCGTTAGGCTTCTGATGTCCCACTGCTCTCTGAGGCTCTTCCTTTTCTTCAGTCTGTGTCTTCAGCTTGATGATTTCACGCACATTTCTTAGCTTCACTGACCCACTTCCCCGTCTTCTTCATTCTCCTCCCTGTTCAGTGAATGTTTTGTCGATACACGGTATTGTTCAGTTCTTAAATTTTGGTTCTTTTTTTCTTTAGTTTTATTTCTCTGCTGAGAACTTTTATCATCTCATTTATTTTAAGAGTCCTGACCTTGACCTCATGGAGTCTGGTTATAATCCATGCTTTAAAGTCTGATAGTTCTGAGATCTGGGTCATCACAGGGTTGGCATCTGTTGATTGACTTTTCCCCCAGAGAATTGGTCACATTTCCCTGTTATTTATTTATTTTAAAGATTTTATTTATTTGACAGAGAGAGAGAGTGAGAGCAGGAACATAAGCAGGGGGAGTGGGAGAGGGAGAAGCAGGCTTCCCGCTGAGCAGGGAGCCCTGTGGGACTTGATCCCAGGACCCTGGGATCATGACCTGAGCCGAAGGCAGATGCTTAACGACTGAGCCACCCAGGCATCCTAAAAGAAAGTTTTTTTTTTTTTCCCCCAGATTTTATTATTATTATTTATTAGAGAGAGAGAGAATGAGAGAGAGCACAAGCTGGGGCAGTGGCAGAATCCCTATTGAGCACAGAGCCTGACACAGGACTCGATCCCAGGACCCCAGGATCAAGACCTGAGCCAAAGGCAGACACTTAACCGGCTGAGCCATTTATTTATTTTTTTATTTTTTTAAAAGATTTTATTTATTTATTTGATAGAGAGAATGAGAGAGAGAGAGAGCATGAGATGGGGGAGGGTCAGAGGGAGAAGCAGACTCCCCGCTGAGCAGGGAGCCCGATGCGGGACTCGATCCTGGGACTCCAGGATCATGACCTGAGCCGAAGGCAGTCGCCCAACCAACTGAGCCACCCAGGCGCCCTATTTTTATTTTTTAAAAAAGATTTACTTATGTAATTTAGAGAGCGAGCGAGAGCGCGAGTGAGAGTGTGCGAGGGGGTGAGGGGCAAAGGGAGAAGGAGAGAGAATCCCAAGCAGACTTCCCGCTGAGTATGGAGCCCAACTCCGGGTTTGATCCTACGACCCTGAGATCATGACCTGAGCTGAAACCGAGTCACATGCTCAACCGACTGAGCCACCCAGGCGCCCCTTTCCCATTTTTTACATGTTGACTAATTATGGATTGTGTCTTGGACGTTTTGAGTATTACATCGTGGGGCCGTTTTCTGGATCCTGCTAAAGTCTTCCGGATACTGTTGATATGTTTTGGTGCTTTGTTTTGTAGCTGGGTGGTAATAATCACCTTTAGGTTCAGGCCACGGGTCTATTTTGCTGTTTGTGTGCGGTGGTTTCAAGGTCAGTTTGGTTCTTTGGGTCTGTCCCACATGCATGTAGCTCAGGGTTGTGTGGGTTCATCCGTGGAATTTGGGGTCCCCTTCCCGGCTGTCTCCTTTCTTGGATTCTCCCTACACTTTCTGGCTCCAAGAAGCCCCTCTCCTCTGGCTAGAAAGTCAGGGCTGCCCATGCTGTCCCGGTGCACCTCTGCGCGCCTGGGGCGGTGTGGTGAGCGAAGAGAGGACAGAAACAGCAGGTGCCCTCCTGGCTTCAGACCCCAGAGGCCCCTCCCCTCTCAGCGGGTCCCACTGCGTGCACTGTGTGCACTGTCGCCCTCCGGTCACCAGGGCAGGCTGGAAGAGAGGGAGGGGATAAAGCCCGGGATCCCTCCCACTCTCCAGCGTGCGGGGCCCTTTCCCTGGTCCCGTGGCTGGAAGGACCCGGTTTCCGTGAGAGTTTTGGCTGTGTGCCTGCCCCATGGTGCTGCATCGGGCCGCCCTCGGGTCCAAGGCGGGAGAGGAGGTGGATACAGAGCTGGGGACCCCGTAAGTGTTGCTTCTTCAGGCTTTGCTTCTGCTCCCACAGTTGCCTGCTGTTGTTGGCGTTTAGAATCCTCATGTGGCTGCTTTTGGTTTCACGCAGAGTTCGTGGTGGTCAGTGGGGAGAGGCTGTCCTGACCCTCCTTCGGCCTGGCAGTACCACAGGCCTGGGAGCCTGCTTCTCTTGCTTATTGTCTCTGCTGGCTTTGTGCAGGATGTCCTGTCATTTTGTTCATTTGCTTATTTTCCTTTGTGCTGAACGGGGGAGGTGTCTAGAAGACGGTAGGGATCATCAGAAGTCTGAGGTGGTGCCTTCTTCTGGGAGGAACTTGTATTTGCAGACACTGGCCCCAGTCCCTGATCCCCTCCCTCCAGTGCGTGGCTCTGGGTGCCTTCAAGGGCTGCTGTGCTTCCAGCTCAAGCCTGTTCTTAGGGTGCAGCCTTTGGGGTTCCCAGTCGAGAGTGTCTGCGAGGTTACCTGGGTTCCCTGCTCTCCTTGTCCGGCCCTGCAAATCCAAGTTTTGCCCTTATAACTTGAAAGGTTGCCAGAAATGCGGCTTACCCTTTTTTTTTTTTTAAGATTTTATTTGAGAGAGAGAGAGAGAGAGAGAGAGAGCGCACCAGTGAGCTCTCGCACAAATCGAGGGGAGGGGCAGAGTGAGAGAAGCAGGCTCCCCACTGGGTGTGGAGCCCGATGTGGAGCTCGATCCTTGTGACCCTGAGATCATGACCTGAGCCGAAGGTAGATGCTTCACAGACTGAGCCACCCAGGCGCCCCAGTTTGACCTCTTTATACCTGCTCTGGATGCGCAGGTCCTCCTGGGACACAGGAAGGAGCATCCCATCTGGTGAGCGTGCTGGAGTGTGGGCTCTCTGGAACATGCCCTGGCGACCTTGCCCTCGTCAGCTAGCCCAACCCTCGAAGGTGTTAATTCTATGTGTACTGTGTGGATTATGCTGCCCACCGGTACCGGACAACTCCTCTCCATGTGGGTGTGTAAAGATCCTGACTCTGCGTTTGGTCACGAATCTTCCCTTGCCAGATACAGGGTACTCAGTTTGCACCTTCTTCACGCTGGTCCTGCTGGTGGGCACCCGCGGTGGAATCCCTGGGGTGTTAGCTGCGTGCTGTCACTTCTCTGGGGAGGGGGACTAGCACTTCCTGGGGAGTCTCTGAGGTGTGAGTGAGGAGGGTCTTGCCAGGACGCTGGCATTAGGATTTGTGCTCAGCCCTTCCCTCCCCTAGGCACCGTCCTTGGTAAGAGAGCTGTTCCCCGAGTTGTACTCTGGGCCTCGGAGTGGAGGTGAGGGGGAGGAGGAGGGGTGTGCTGAGGGTTGATAGGTCTGTTTCTCACTGTAGTGTGGGTTCCGTAGCATCCCAGTGGTAGCCAGCAGTGCTGTGTGCTGGGCCAGTGCCCATGCTTCTCACCTCACCGGGGCGGAGCGCTGTGAGGTTTGCAGCCCATTCTTCTCTTCACCAGCGCCCGGCCTCCTCTGCTCTGGTCTTTGGTTTCCCTCCATCCTGGGACTTCTTTTTTCCTGGAGTTTCTCAGAGTTTTGTGGTTTTTTATTTATTTAAAAAGTGTTTGCTTTTCCTTCTTAGAGCATGCTTATAAAAACCGGTTGCGTCCTTGTCAGATGACTCTGATGTTTGGGCCATCACGGAGTTGGGGTCTCTTGATTGCCTTTTTTCCGTTAGTTGTAGATGCCCCTTGTTTTGTTTGCGGAGTAAATCTGGATTGTATCTTGGACATTCCGACTCTTCCGTGTGAGACTCTGGATCCTGTTAAAATCTAGAGATTTTTTTTTTAAACAGGTAGCAAGCCCAGTTAGGTTGAGACTGAGTCCTGATGACCTGCCTTGTGTGGGCCTTAGCTCAGTGCTGGTTTAGTCCTGAAAGCCTCTGGGCCCCTCTGGCCTGTCCACGGGACACCACGGAGAAACCTGGGCCCCAGTGTAGTTCTCAAGTCATTGCTGTGCTGATCCCTGTTTTTGTCACACAGGGGCGACTCGGGTCATCCGGGACAATACACACAGATTTTAGGATTCCCTATCCAGCACCCCTTCCTGCTTTCTGTGTGTGGGGGGGTGTTCCCAGGGTCTGTCCTCCTGGTCTGGCTAGAAGACAAGTCTGTGCTTCCTGCAACTGAGTCTGCCTCAGCAAAGCAGTGGGAGAAAAGACCCCACAGGGCGCCCTGCTCCCCGCGACTGTTGGGTACGGTTTTGTTATTGGTGCTCGCCTGGGGTAGGGCAGGAAAGTCTGTGGGCTCTGCCCAGCACAGCTGTTTTTCTTTTCTGTCCGGCGTTCCCAGCGTAGGCTGGGGGTGTGGGCAGAAGTCGAAGGCCTCTGGCCAATTTTACCGCCCTTACAGTGATTTGGGAAGCTTGTTTCCACGTGTCCACAATGAGAAGCGTTGTGGGCCTTCTTGGTGGAGACTGTCACAGCCACGTTTGGAGCCTCTGTAGGGTGATTCTCAGTCAGTGGCACAAATGCTGACGTCTGGGCCCCCACGTGCGGTGGGAGATGGGCTGGGCCGGGGCTGGGCACCACGGGGTTGCTGGCGGCTGGGTGGCCTTTGCTGGCCTTAGACGCAGCTGGAGCCTGTTGGGGTCTCGGGCTTCAGTGGGGGGCCCTTGCCCAGCTCTGGGTGCAGGGACGTGGCATCGGTCTGCAGGGTGGAGTGTGGTGTGGCGGACGGCGACGCATGGGTGCTTCCTTGACGCGTCTCTTTAACCTCTTAAACCTCTTGATGGTCACGTGGGTGGCAGCGGCAGCTAACACTTGTGCGAGATGCATGGACTCCAGCTCTGCCCTCCCCCGTGACTTATGTCCCTGCCTTGACCGAGCCTGCCCCAACCTGGGGAGTAGGGGGACAGGCCCTCTTAGTGCCTGAGGCTCTGGGAGGCCCAGTAGTAGGAGGCTCTGACCCTCTGACCCCCTGTCCCCTGCGCACCTGCTGTCCATCTCCACTTCCTTCTGCACTCAGTGCCCTCCCTTTGTGGTGCAGGCTGGCCGGAGCCCTCCCATCCCTCATACCGCCTTTGTGTCACAGGCACCCACAGGGTCCTAGTCCTGCGTCACCAGCCAGCCAGTCACAGTGTCCGCGCTGTCACTGCAGGCCCGTGTCACTGGGACCGCTGTCCCGCAGACCGCGCTCTTGTGGCGCTTGGTTCTGCTTGATTGCCAGGCATTTGCCTCCCGCTCAGGAGCCTTCTGCGCAGCGGACACCTGCCTCCTGCCTTCCAGGTGTCCGGTGGGAGCTCCTTCAGCTTGTGGCCACTGCCCTCCCACTCACCTGCTGCCTCACCCGTCCCGCCTTCTGTCTGTCCTTCCGTCCATTCCTCTCAGCCAGAGACGTGGCCGCCAGGACCGCTGGCGGCAGGCGCTCCCTCCTGTGGCTCTCAGAGCTCAGTCCGCTGGCTTTTCTGCCACGGTCAGTGAGACCTGCTCCTGCTGCCGCCTGTTGGCCCCGCTGCCTCCCTCAAAGCCTTCCCCTCGGCCCCTTCGCCCGTCACGGGGCGCCTCCCTGCCCTTGCCAAGGCCAGCGCCGCCTCCTGCTGGTAAATCCACGGACACCTTCCGGTCTCCTGGTGTGTCGTCCCCCGGATCACCCGCTTGGCAGCGTTCTTTCCCCGACCCCAGCTTCTGTTGCACTGCCTTCCCTGATCACTTGTCCCGGCTCTCTTCGGCGTCTCTTCCCAGGCCGGCCCGTGCGCGGTGGCCCAGGCCGGGGGCGCCCCGCCGCGCGCTCTCCCCAGGGCTGTGGTGATTCTGGGCCGTAGCTTCCAGGCTGCGTCTCCAGCCAGCCCCTTTCTCTCGTGCTCTGGTCTCCATGTTTTTCCGTGTCTGTTGACATCTCTACGAGGGCCCCACAGGCGCCTCAGAGACGTCACGCCTAGAATGGCGTGTCCCCCTCCCCTGACTGTCCTCCGCGCTCCTGGTTCCTGTGTTAGCAGGAGGCACCGCCCCGCATCTCGTTGGCAAAGTGGGGAACGTGCCGTGTGTCTCGGTTGCAGCGCGGCCCTCATGCCGCTGCCTCCCGGGTGTCCGTGCCCCCGCCGTCCCTCAGGCCGCGGACTGCAGTGGGGCTCCAGCAGGTAGTGACCCCTGTCCTCCGGCTCCCGCCCCCCCGGGGCCGGTCGCACCCATTCCTGCAGGAGCACCTGAGCCGGCCTCGGGCCCTGACGGCCCCACTGGTGCCCCGGGGTCCTCTCAGTGTGCGCAGCCGGCCGGTGCCTGGTGGGTCGCCTGCTGGGCGAGTGAGGAAGTGGCCCGCGCAGCCTGCAGCTCCGAGCCGCCGTGTCCCACAGTCCTCTCGTCGGGGTCCTTCCCCCGTGTGTCCCTCTGTGTCCTTGTCCCTGCCCCCTCCTTCCTGCTCCATTGGCCGCTGACAGCCTGGCTGCTCTGTGGCCCGCGGGGCCGGCCTGCGGCCCCTGTGCGCCCTGCAGCACCCCATCCCCTTCTTCGTGGGCGCCTTGCGTGCGTGTCGCCTGGTGACGTCTCAGTTGTCTGAAGAGCCTCTGCCCCGGGTAGTGGCTCTCCTCATTCGACTCCCCTCGTTTCTGTGCATTTTTGGCTCAGAGGAGGGGCTCAGTAAATAATGACTAAACAAACGAGTAATTCTGACAAACTGGTTTTTTGGTTTGTAGAGGAAAGGAGTAAGTCACTAGTGATGGGTTCAAGGCATTTACAAAGTCGTCTTTTTTTAAATAGTTGACTTTAGTAAAACCAATTGGAAATTTCAGAACTGTGCACAAGAAGTCCCGGCAGGAGTTGAGTTCCCTGAAGCAGACAGTTAGCTGGCTCTGCCGGCCAGTGGGGGCGGGGGTGGGTAGGGAGCTGGTGCCCTGGTGGGACGGGCAGGGACACTGGGCAGCAGGAGGCCTTTGTTGAAGTCCAGAGCATTTACCTGGAGTGGATGCGTCCTTTTCCCGTAACTCACAGGACCCTGAATCTGCAGGTTAGGTGAGTCAGTTATGTGACTCATGTTCATACGTAATTGAAAAGTGGTTTATGAATCAATTTATAGTGATTATTTTTGAAGCTTCCACTAAGTGGGCCCCCCGTGGAAAGCCTTTCTACCCAGTAGACTGTAAGCGAAGGCAGCTGCAGAGCCATGGTGGGTGCTCTCTCCAGCCTTGCCGGGTTCCAGGGTTCCCAGGACTCCCGTCCTTCCTAGGGTCAGCCCCCCACTGTGCCTGTGTCCCATCCCCTCCTCTCAGAGCTGTGACCCCGGGGCACCTTTCTGTGCCGAGGTCTGCAGGCCTCTGCCCTCCTGGAGGGGGGGGCCCATCAGGTACCTAAGTGAGAGGTGACAGGGGCTGGGGCTAGGGGGACGGTGGTGTGGCAGTGGCTGTCATTTCCTGGATCTATTTCAAAGGGAAAGTCAGCCAGAGTTGCCAGGGTTTGGCAGGAAGAGAACTGGATGACCCTGAAGCTTTTGGTCTGAGCGGCTGACCTTGAGACGAAGCCCAGGAGGGGCAGGTGTGGGAGGTGGAGTTCACTTACAAGCAGATTAGGTGCCGTGGCCAGCAGCCTCCACCTGCCGATCTCAAGGAGGCAGAGGGATGGAGGAGTTCGGGGGCATGGCTGGGGTCAGGATGACTGAGGTCACCTGCCCAGTGAGGTGGGAAGTACCCCTTCCAGTATTTGGAGAAACGAGGGGCAACTAGCAGAGGGGATGCAGGTGAGGCAGGCATGGAGAGAGGTGGAGGACTGAGGGGCTGGTCCCAAGGTCCCAGTGTTGGCTGGTCCTACTGCTCCTGCCCCCGGTCAGCCTTGCATTCCCCCTCCCCCCCGCCCGCAGATGTCCTCAGACCCTGGACTCCCTGGCTCGGTGTCCTCCCCCGACTTCCATCCTGCTTGGGACCAGGCCTCGAGTCCTCCACGTGTGTTCTCCCAGGCTGCTCTCCCCCCTGGGACGGCTCCTGTCCCTCCCTTAGTCCCCGACTCACATGTCACCATCACCTACCAAGAAAGCAGAAATCTTCCCACGGTGTTTTGCACTGGGACTCACTTCTTTTATTATTGGTATGGTCTGTTGTGTTTCAGAACTCTGGAGGATTTCAAGATAGGATAGTCTCTGACAGGGTCCATTCATTCACCAGACTATTGCTGGTTTGTCCCTGAGGCAAGGGTGTGTCCCTCCGGCCCTGGCCCTCTGGGCCTGCCCGGCTGCCTGGTGCTCTACCTGAGCTTTGAATCTCGGTGCTTGAAAACAGGTCAGCGTAAATGTTAGCTACCGTTGTTAGAAGTAAGAACGGGTGTGAAGTGCTACGGAGACTGGGGGAACACGGAGGAGCCCCAGACCCACAATGAGGTGACTGAGGCTCTGAGAATAGAGCCTGTAGACGAAGAGGGTGAGGGGCCAGGGAAAGAGGTGGAGAGTGCTTTTGGGGGTCACTGGCAAGGTCGCCTCTTCCTCAGGCAGTGCCACAGAGAGCCTGGACTGAGCAGGAGAGGGTGTGTTGGCGGCCCCGGGTCTCAGCACTGGGTGTCATGGGTTTCCTTCACCAGCCTTCTTGGAGAGACTAGGCTTGTCTGAACTCTTCCACAGGTTGGGATGGTTCCAGAATTCAACCATGGGGGAGGTCTCAGGGCTGGAGAGTTAAAGGTCTACGGGCCTCACCGGAAGAGATCAGCCTAACTCTGTTTAGCTTAGTGTTTCCCAGTCCACTTGAGTACAGAGTGTCCCCCACTCTTGGAGAACAGCAGCTGACATCTTGCAGGGCAAGTGTGAGGGACACCACTGGGGAGGCCATTCCAGCCATTTAGGAAGTGAGTGTCCCCAGCTGTACACAGATGAGCGGTGTAGTTGTGTGGGAGGTGGTGTAGACCCTGCATCAGGCACGTTCACAGTTGGTTTCTGCCGCTTGTGACCTTGAGCACGTGGTGTACTCTCTTTGTGCCTCTGTTTCCCCGTTTGTAACACAGGGACAGAAGTCACAATTTGATGGAATTGTGGTGATGCTTAATTGACACGGCTCATGTGGCATTGATGTTGCCTGGTCCAAAGTCAGGTGAAGGCCTGGGGCCGCTGCCCCGGGTTTGCCAGGGTGCTTGTGGGCCCGGCGTTCTCGTCCAGAGAGACCCTGGTGTTTGGCCCTGCTCCCATCTCCAGCTGGATGTCAGAAGAAAGGTGCACTTGACTCCCTGTCCGAGTCAAGGCCATCAGTGCAGCCGCGATGCTGGGTGTGCTGCACGCTGTCCTGCAGGGTGACCAGCTGTGGGGTGCTCCTGGGTGCTGGACGCGGTCCCGTGGTGGGACCAGGTGCCCTGGCCCCCTAACCTGACTGCCTCTCGGGTGCCTTTTGGCTCCATTACCCCCTTTGGGCTCCCACACCTACCTCTTGCCTCCCTGCATCAGGAAGAGTTGCTCCTTGAGGTTGCGGTGGTGAAGCTGCCAAGGGGTGTGTGTTGCCCCCCCCCCCCCCAGGTGGTGTAAGCAGCTTGTTTGCCTCTGCCGGTGGAGAAGGTGTGGGATTATGCAGTAGTGGGGTCTTCTTATGTTATTAGTCACCCATTGTGATCAGTGGCAGCTCTGTCTTCTGTTAGCATTTTGGATGGATGCGTCACGCTCATGTGGTAATCTCTTCCTTGGCTCAGATAACATCCCCGAGGACCTCAGGGACCCCTTTTACATTGATCAGTATGAGCAGGAGCACATCAAACCACCCGTCATCAAGCTCCTGCTGTCCAGCGAGCTGTACTGCCGTGTTTGCAGCCTCATCCTGAAGGGGGACCAGGTGGCCGCCTTACAGGGACACCAGTCTGTCATCCAGGCCCTGTCCCGGAAAGGGATTTACGTGATGGAGAGCGACGACACCCCTGTGACGGATCCCGACCTCAGCCACGCACCCATAAAGATGGTGAGTTCCCTGCGCGTTTGTGGGTGCAGGGGCTGTCCCTCGCCTACGGGGACTGCTTCCGGTGCCACGGGCCCCTGCACGGCGCCCCGGCCTGTCGTGCTGCCGGCTGTCGTTCTGCAGCTCGTCTGCACGCGTGCGGCCAGGTCGGGCCCGAAGCTTGAGGCACA
Organism: Neomonachus schauinslandi; assembly: GCF_002201575.2. Taxonomy (NCBI): domain Eukaryota; kingdom Metazoa; phylum Chordata; class Mammalia; order Carnivora; family Phocidae; genus Neomonachus; species Neomonachus schauinslandi. The sequence goes on along the minus strand of NC_058415.1, from coordinate 91,921,719 downwards.
GATGGCCTGAGCACGAGTGCCCCGCAGGATGGCCGAGGTTTGCGTCTGAGCCGTGAGGCCCTGAGCTGTGCCTGTCTTCTAGTGCCTGTGATTTCAGAGAAAGGGGAAAGAGCCGCTTCCTCTCCACTCTCTTCCTCGTTGGGAGTGCTCTGTGGATGCGAGCTTAAGTTGAGGCATGTTAATGAAAACATTTGGAGGCAAATTTTTTGCAGATGTTGTGCTAAACAGTTGTTGAGCCTATCCTGGTAGATTCTTTCATGCATATCGTGTTTTTTGTCCAGATAAAGAAGGAAATGTGCTTTTTTCTCCCCCTCCCCATTTTTCTCTGGAAGCCACACCACTGCTATGACTTTTCCAGACCACTCTGGGTCAGCAATTTTTGGTGCCTCCCACGTTGCTGTTTTGACTCTTCACTGGCATTTTGCATTCTGTGGCTTTTCACTCGTGGGCTTTGTGGATGATGGGTTGTGAGTCAAGAGGATGTTCCTCGGGTTCTGGGAAGAAAGGATGCAAAAGTGTGGTGTAATTTTGGTGTTCAGCGCTCTTGACTGGTACCCAGGGACCCGTTTGTGGTCTTGCAGCCTCGGGCACAACTCTTCCCTTTGTACCTTTTCTCTCAGCCGTGAAGTAGAGATGCCACCCTTGAGGCTCTCCAGGTTGCCATGGAGATGAGAAAGGAGGCACGGAGCCCTCCACACCACAGGGTGCCAAGTTGGCCGGACCCTGGGGATGGGTAACTTGCAGATAATGACCTTGAAACAATGCAGTTGGGTCAGAGTTTGTGAGCAGGGTCTCTGTGTTGAACCTGGTAGGAGAGGTGGGTTTGGGCCACCCTGACTGTTGCCTCTGTTTCCAGAGTGCCCACATGGCGATGGTGGATGCCCTCATGATGGCCTACACCGTGGAGATGATCAGCATCGAGAAGGTGGTGGCCAGTGTCAAGCGCTTCTCAACATTCAGTGCCTCGAAAGAGCTTCCATACGACCTCGAGGATGCCATGGTGTTCTGGGTGAACAAGGTGAGTGCTGAGAGCTTTGGCCAGAATGGGGACGGGGCTGCGGGTCGTCTCCCCGAGCAGTGTGAATGGCCTGGGGTGCTCCTTGGGTGGCAGGTGCTCTCCCCCTCCAGAGGAGGGAGGGACCCTCCTCGTGTGTCACGTTGAGAACCAGCTCCTAGCGGGGGCTGCGGAACCAGTAAATGAAAGTGCTGTGGCCAGCAGGTGCATCTGTTGCAGTGCAAACAGGTGTGCCCCTGGACAAGAAAAGGAAGGGTGTGTGCGGGGTGCGATGAGCAGCGCGTGCTCGTGGTTTGAATTCTTACACTCTGTGGAGTTTTATCTCAGCACCTCTGTGCATCAAAGGGGTGCTCAATTTTACAAGGAGCTTTGGTGATTAAGAGAAAAGTGGTGTTGTTCCTAAGTGCTGTTTTCTCCTTTTAAGTTTAGAAGCTTACAGTGTAATCTTTTATACAGTGTATAGAAAGAGTATTTTTAGTGGCATGTGATTATTTATAGGATTACCTCACCAAAACTTTTTGCTTATTAAGCATCCTTATTTGCAAAAAGGTGTGCACCGAGGGACACTTGGCTAATAAAGCAGAGGAAGCAGAAGACGGAGCAGTGCCCTGTGAAGTTGTTCTAGTGTGCCACAAATTTTAAAATGATTTCGTTATACAGTTGGCAGGTGTATTCTTTATAAAGTAAGGTTTTAGTAAGAGGCAAGGTAAAAATCAGTGGCCATGGAATGAGTCGAAGAACATGGCAAAGCTAGGCCATGGTGTGTGTGTTGGCTCCCTTGAAAGGGCCTCCTTCATTGTTGTGAGAAGCAAGGCCTTACGTCAAGTGCGTGTTGTGACTTCTAGTTAAGATGCTTGCCCTGTTGTTTACTTGGTTTCCTACCCAGGTGTGGGTGAGGGGAATCCAAATAGAGGGGCAGACGACTTTAAATCTCTGCTCAGTAAGGTAGAAGGCTTTTCCAGGCTTCACTAGAACCTCTGGGTCCTGGTTTGGACTTGGAAGCTGGCCATTGTCCAGAAGGTCGCCTCTTGGTAGGGGGCACCATGTCTTACTTGTCTCCTGGCTTTGTGTAATCCTGTGCATGTGGGAAGCATCCACAAGAACTTGGTTAAAAAATGATATTCAGGGCTGGTGCGAGTTTCCATAGGAAACTGAACCTTGAGTGATTCTTTCCTTTTTTTTTTTTTAAGAGAGGGAGAGAGGGAGGGAGGGACAGAGGGAGAGGGAGAGAGAGACTCTCAAGCAGGCTCCACGCAGAGTGTGGAGTCCGTCATGGTGCTCAGTCTCACAATCCTGAGATCATGACCTGAGGTGAAATCAAGAGTCGGATGCTTAACCAGCTGAGCCACCCAGGCGCTCCTTGGGTGATATTTCTGTAAATCCCAACATGAGCTTCCTATGGTCAGTTGTTCAAGTGTTTATTTTATTTTATTATTTTTTTTATCATCGACATACAGTGCACATTAGTTCCAGGTGTACACATAGTGGTTCGACAAGTCTGTACATCATGCCGTGGTTGCCACAGATGTAGCTGCTGTCTGTCACCACACCGCCTCCTTAGGGTATCTTGACCATATTCCCTGTTACATGGTTCATCCCTGCTAAAGTTCAAGTTCTAACTTTTTTTTTCTCTAATAACTTTTTTTTTTTAAAGATTTTATTTATTTATTTACTTGAGAGAGAGAGAGAGAGAAACAGCGTGAGAGCGGAGAGGGTCAGAGGGAGAAACAGGCTCCCTGCTGAGCCGGGAGCCCGATGTGGGACTCGATCCCAGGACTCCGGGATCATGACCTGAGCTGAAGACAGTCGCTTAACCAACTGAGCCACCCAGGCGCCCTTCTCTAATAACTTTTATTGAATTTTTCCTCTTACAAACGAAATGACATGGTCATGATAGAAAATTTAGAAAACATGATGAGCAAACAAAACAAAATATAAATTCCCTATAACCTTACCACCTGGAAATGGAGTGTTTTGATATAAATTCTCATCATTTTTATTCATTTGGATGTAATAGATAGGCTTAAAAGTGCAATTAGGTGCTTCCAGGTGCTGGGCCCTAAGCTGAGGCTTGCCCTTTGGCAGGATGGGGAGGGGGTCTCTGGGGCCAGCTCTGCTGCCCACCTGCTGTTGTCTCTAGGTGCTGGCTCCGTAGGCGGCCACGAGCATTTGCCTCCCACACACAGCTGGTGGGCAGTGGTTGCCGTGTAGCTGAGGTTCATTTAAAGGCTTTAGACTGGTTTTTGCCAAATTTCTGACCATGCGATTGTACTGTTTTTCATACTGTTAGTCCATGGAGGTGTCTTATTCCATGACTTCCCATGGATTAGATATTACTAAAAAAAACTTGCCATTTTTAAAGGTGAGATCTAGTGTCTTACTTTTATTTTTCTGTTCCCTGGTCAAATCAAAGTTTAAAAAATAGAGTGTATGTTTGGCTATTTCCTTTTTTTTTTTTTGTAAATTGCTTATTATCTTTGATCATATTTCTTTGGGGGCAGGGTCTCCCCTGCCTGATCAAGTTTCTCGTATACTAAGGGTGTTCTCCATGTACCATATTTTTATACACGATTTTCCAGGTTATTGCTACTTCTGTTTGCCTGTGGACCTTGGCTGATATGTGGAAGGTGATCTTCATGTGGTCCAGCAGCATCACTTTATCTGCTCACATGTGTTTTCTGGTATTAACCGCTGTATTTTAAAGAAGTGCACTCTGTTTCTGGTGCTGCATCTGCCTCTGGTAGGCATTGCCTTCTGATTTACTATTTGCTCATGTGACCTTCCCCTCAGGTCCCTGCGGGCCTGCTGTGGTCACATGGCCTGCTGTGGTTGGATCTGTATTCAGATGTGACATTACTGTGACTAGGAAAGACATTTTCACAGCTCAAGACCCTTTTCTTGTGCCACACTTTGGTTTTCCTGGAGTTAATACTTGCTTCAGTTTTTTGTGACCTTTTGTCCTTGCCCGATAGTTATATTTTATTCAGTGTTTTCCATGTTATGCTATTTCCTTAGCATTTCCATATGAACGTGTTTCTTACACTGATAGGTTTTCTCTCATGTGTGTTCTTTGATGTTGACTGAGCAGTGAGCTCTGGCCAGGGCCTCCCCCCACACTTACTGCTTTCACGTGGTTTCTCTCCAGCGCAGATTTGCAGGTGTCAGATAAGGGGTGTGCTCACTCAGCAGGTTTCTGGCACTGGCTGCTTGTGAGGCTTCTCTCAGATGTGAGCTCTGATGTAGGGCGAGATGCGCCCCCATGCTCTCTGCACTCAGAGGGTTTTTCCCTGAACTGTGATGAGGTCTGAGCTCCCCAAAGCCTTTCCTACATGGACTCCAGTGGCTGTGGGTCCTCTGATGCCTGACAGCTTACAGCGGGCCCGAAAGCCTTCCCACCTTCATTTTGCAGGTGGGTTTTCTCCCCACTGAAAACTGCTGCATGTTTAATAAGGTTCAGGCTCTTCAGAGTTCACATAGGAGAGTTTTCTCTCCAGCATCAGTCTTCAGTGCCTCATAAGATCTGAGTCTTCCTTGAAGCTGTGGTTGTAGATAGTGTTTCCAAGATTCCTGCTGGGTGAGTGCACTTGAGTACAGACTTAAGCTTTTCTCACTGCCGTGCTGGCCTGTTTTCACTTGGGAAGGTATTTCTGTGGGTTCACTTCCTTTCCGTATTTGACTGTCTGGGTGCTGTCACCCCTTTCAGCCACTCTGGAGTCCCAGGCCTGTCAGGTGACCTCTGTGAGTGTATTTTCTGTGTGGCATCACTTCTAGGGACTCTCCTGCCCAGCCTAGGTGGCTCGGTGGTTGCTACATAGGCTCTTGCCGCCCCGTCAGCTGGCACTTGCCTCCCACCCTTTGGAGAGCCCTTGGCGTCCGTGCCGGGCTAGCCCCCTGGCCTCCCTCTCAGCCGGTGCCTCTGTGCTGGGAGCGTGTCTGGACATGGCAGCATGCTCAGAAAGGCTGCAGCTTTGCCAACATGTCCCAGCTTCTGAGCAAGCCCCTTCCCTCTCCCTGGATCATCAGGCACTCTGGAGGGGGCTGGGGAATTGCCCTCCCTAGGATTGGGACTCACCACCGAGCTGTTCTCCAGATTCCCTGCTCTCTGTGTGTGACTGAGCTGTCCTGTGTCCCCAGAGTTCTGGAGTTTTACAACCATCTTGTTGTGGCTTTTGACATTTTTCTTGATGCCTAGCCAGTTGCTTAGTCTTTGACAAATAAAACCCAGCTTCACTGCTATATGATTTGCATGCAGTAAATGGTCCAGTTCTTTGAGTTTTGACAAGTGGCTCTCTGTTTAACATTCACAATCAAGGTAACATTTCCATCACTCTAAAAAAGTTCCTTTGGGTCCCTTTGCAGTTAATCCTCCAGCCTAGATTACTACTGATGTGCTTTCTTCACTGGAAGTTAGTTTTACCTCTTTTAGGTTTTGATAAAAATGGATTATGTGTATGTGCTCATTTTGTGGCTGGGTTCTTTCACAGAATAAAATGATTCTGAAACTGCATCTGTCAGTGGTTTTCTTTTTATACTCAGGAGAATTCCGTTGTATGAAGAGAGCATGGTTTCCCTGTTCTCCTGTTGATGGACACTGTGGTTGTTTCCAGCGTCTGTCTCCTGTGAATAAAGCTGCTAGGTAGGGACTCTTGTGTACAAGTCTATATGCAGATGTGTTTTCATTTCTTTGAGTAGCATATGTAGGAGTAGAATTACCAGGTCAGTGATAAGGACATATTGTTGGATGTTAGAAGAAACTGCTAAAGTATCTTCCATTTGAAGCTGCCACTAATAAGGGAGCCCCAGTTGCTCCGGACCGTCGCCAGCACTTGGCATAGTCGGTCTGTCAATGGGAGCCGTTTGAGTGGATGTGTAGAGCTTTCTTACCACGGTTTTCATTTGCATTTCCCTAACGACTGAAGACATTTGTATATATTCTTTGGTTAGGTGCGTGTTCAAATATTTTGCCCAATTTTAGGTTTTGTATTTAATTCTGTGTCAGTTTTGGTGACTTGTGACTTTCAAGGAATTTCTCGATTTTACTTAAATGGTTGAATTAAATTATTATCCTTTAAATGTGTGTCTGTCTGTAGTGATGTCTCCTCTTGTTTCTTGCTCTGTCACTTTTTTTTCTTTCCTTGGTTTGGTCTGGTTTGTCAATCTTCTTAATCTTCCAAAAACCTACTTTAGATTTTTACTGATTTCTTCTATTTTCTGTTTAACTTCTCTTTTAATTATTTTTTCTATTTATTTTGAACTTAATTTGCTCTCCTTTCTAGTTTAAAGTAGAAAGTGAGTTCTTCATTTCAAGCTGCTAGCCCTCTGAGCAGGAGCCTCCCCCGTTTGTGTGCTGGAGTGCTCGTCCTTCTCGTTACGGGGTCCTGCTTTCTCTGTGGGTTACTGAGAAGTTTGTGGTTTAGTTTCCACACAGTTGGGGGAGGTGATTCTAGATCTCTTTGAGTGCTTTGGTTTCTAATTCTGTTGTCCTCAGATAGTAGAGTCCGTGACTTCAGTCCTGAATCTGTTGAGATTTGTTCTACGGTCCACTGCGTGGCTTTGCAGAGTGTCCCGTGTGCACTTGAACACGGTGCGTGCTGTGCCGGGGCTAGGCGGGGTGCTCTGCGTGTGGGCGCGAACTGGCTGTGGGTGCGTACACTCCACAGCCTTCTGGGTCTGGCTGCTTTCACTCGGCGCCCCGTGGTCTCCTGTCACCCGTGTCGTAGCTCGCACCCGGGCTCCGTCCCTCGTACGGCTGCACGGGCCTCCTCTGTGTCGGTGAGCCGCGCTGCCGCGGTGCGCTTCTCGGCTCAGGGAATTCGGGTTGTGTCCACCGTTTGGCTGTCACGGTGCTGCTGTGGTCGTGTGTGTACGAGATTTTGTGTGGATGTGTGTCCGTGTTTCTTGGGTATTTAGGGACCGAATTGCTGGGTCACGCGGAAGCTCTGTGTTTACCTTCTTGAAGAGCGGCGGCACCATCTTACATTTCTTCCGCAGTGTCTGTGGCTTCCAGTGTCCCACGTCCTCGCTGGCACTTGGCTTCCGGTTTTTCGATTCGAGCCATTCTCGAGGGTGTGAAGTGGTGTCTCGTGGCCTAAGTCCGAATCTCCCCAGTGGTGGGAGCCCCTTTTCATTCCCACGTGCATGTCGGACATTCGTAGGTCTTCTCTGGAGAGACGTCTCTTCAGATCCTTTGCCCATTTTGAAATCAGATTCTTTGTCTTTTTACTGTTATAAGAGTTCTTTTATGTTCCAGATACTAGATCAGGGACTTTTGTCTCTGGTTATATTAAAGTCCACTTACGGTTCTTGTGTCCTTCCTGGCCCTGCTACTTACCACTACTGTAACCTCATACATTGACCATTTGGCACACAGTGTCATGGAGAGCTGTATAGACCTTCCCAGTGTGGTCACATTTCATGAACAGTATCAAAAATTACATTCATTGGGGACGCCTGGGTGGCTCGGTCAATTAAACATCTGCCTTCAGTTCAGCTCGGGCTGTGATCCCAGGGTCCTGGGATCGAGCCCCACGTCGGGCTCCCTGCTCAGCGGGGAACCTGCTTCTCCCTCTGCCTCTCCCTCTGTGCCTCCCCCTGCTCCTGCTCTCTCTCTCAAAAATAAATGGAATCTTAAAAAAAAATTATATTCATTAATGCCACCATCAATCTAATTGGAAAATCCTTCCAATACTAGAAAGCTATCTAGTGAATGACAAACACATTTTCCAAAGTATTTTTTATTATGAAAAATTGTAAACATGAAGAAATATACGGAGAACACCTATGTACCTAACACTTAGATTTTACATTTAACATTTTATGATACTTGTTCTGTTACTTATCCATCCATCCATCTGTTCTGATTCACTTATTTTAAATTTTATCTGTATTGATTTTTCTTTTGCCTTTTTCTTTTCAAAACAAAGTTTCTGCCTTCTTGATTCGATTTGCATGAGTTCATTTATCTGTATTCTTGTTTTCTTTTTTTTTAAGATTTATTTATTTGAGAGAGCGAGTGAGCGAGAGATCGAGAGAACATGAGCCGGGTGAGGAGCAGAGGGAGAAGCAGATTCCCCGCTGAGCAGGGAGCCTGATGTGGGGCTTGATCCCAGGACTCCAGGCTCATGACCTGAGTGAAGGCAGATGCTTCACTGACTGAGGCACCCAGGCGCCCTATTTATATTCTTGTTTAGTAAAACATTCAGTTGTGTGTTTTTTCATCTGATTATAGCTTTGGCCATATCCCTTGAAGCATTGATGAGTATTTTTCTCCATGATTTTGTTTATTTATTTATTTTAAAAAAGATTATTTATTTATTTATTTGAGAGAGAGAATGAGAGACAGAGAGCACGAGAGAGGAGAGGGTCAGAGGGAGAAGCAGACCCCCCGCTGAGCAGGGAGCCCGATGTGGGACTCGATCCCGGGACTCCAGGATCATGACCTGAGCCGAAGGCAGTAGCTTAACCAGCTGAGCCACCCAGGCGCCCTTTTTTTTATTTTATTTTTTTATTTATTTTTTAAAGATTATTTATTTTGAGAGAGAGAGTGTGCGTGCAGGCTAGGGGCGGGTGGAGGACTGAGGGAGGGGCGAGAGAGAATCCTCAAGCAGACTTCTTGCTGAGCCCGGAGCGTGACTCAGGGTTCGATCCCAGGACCCCGAGATCATGACGGGAGCCGAAACCAAGAGTTGGAAGCTCAACCGACCGAGCCACCCAGGCACCCCTCTGTGATATTGCTTTATGATTGCCATTTTGATTTTATCTTTGGGTTAATCATTTGGGAGAGAATACTTTAATTTCTAATAAGTTGTATTAGTTGTTTAAGGGCTATACAGTTAAATCTTATGATTAAAGTTGATTTGGTGTCATGTGTCAATGGGTAGGGAACATGTGAGCCACCTGCTAGGCTCTGCAGCAGGCCGTCCCAGCCACACGGTCTCAGCAGTGGCGTTTGCTGATGGTGACAGCTTGTACTATTTGTGCGCCCCAGGCGTTCAGCGATGCGACCCATTTGACCCTGTCGTGAGGTGGCGAGCGTCACACTGGATTGGGGAGGCACAGAGTATTTCCTGGAGGGGCAGGCCAGCTTTGGTCTCCATGTCGAGCCGCGGTCATATGGAATCCATATATTCCTGCATACGTGTAATTGGCCTAAATGATCCCTGCATCTAAGGGAATGCAAACAAGCGAGGTGGGGTCCCCGGGAGGAGCAAAGATGCGGATTTGAAGATACGGAAGCGATTGCCCTTTTAATGCATTTTTTTTCTACTTCAGGTAAATCTTAAAATGAGAGAGATAACAGAGAAAGAAGTTAAGTTAAAACAGCAGTTATTGGAAAGTCCAGCTCATCAAAAGGTAAAGGGTAAATTTAATTATTCTGGAATGCGTCTAGTTAATTGCTCCCGGTTTTAAAGAATAGTGTCAGTGTTCACTACTTGCTTATTCTTAATTTGCCCACCCCTCTTCCTTCCCCCCCCGCCCAGGAGCAAAGCTCCGAGGTCCCCTGGCAGATTGGCTCCGTGAGGGCCTTGGGGGCGGGCATAGCAGTGCGCTCCTCGTTTCTCCCTGGCTGGGGTGGTCTTGTGTTTCAAGTGGGAGGGTGAGGGAGATGTTGGGAGGTATTGGAAGCTCAAGAATAGGGGGCATACAGCGTTACCTGGGAATTAGCTTCTAGATTTCACCGGTTGAGGAGAAAATTGCCTACTGTCAAAGGTGCCTTGAGAATCCCTTCTTTTGCTCGTGAGGTCCAGTGTAGCTGGTGGTGTATCTCTAAAACCCTGCCTGGAATTCAGACAGATAATGTTATGTGTCTCACGAAATGACACAGATGGTGCATTATCCATTCTGTTCATTTCTGTCCTTTCCTTCCCCTGTGATAGTATTTTTTTGCTAAGCAGCAGATGTGTGACTGAATCCACATCCCTTAAATGCATGTGCGATGTGGCCCAGTCACGTCTGTGGTCTCGGCGTCCCCTTGCCTCCTTCATTCGCTCCTGGACTCTGGGGATGCCATGGGCACCACACCCTGGGCCACACTTTTGTGACCCTCCTTGTTCTTCGGATGGGCACAGATGACGCACTGAGCGCCTCTCCGAGCTGCATTGGCGTCTGTCCTTCACGGTGCCCGGCCCGTGCCGTTTCCGGGGCGTTCTTTCCTCCCGCAGAGGCTAGTGCTGTGGGGGGGCCTGTGACCTTCCACGTCAGTCGTGTGATGATAGAGGGCATCCAGGTCACGGGCACCGGCAGCTCTTACTTCTCAGAGGACGTCCGGCTCTCCCGTGGATGTTGTGTGACGGTGTGTCTGACGCGGTCCGGCCGTGGCCTGTCTGCTGACACTCTCTCCTGCTTCCTCCCCGCTTCCCGAGCAGTCCCCCTCCAAGTGGTACTGGAAGTTAGTGCCCGTAAGTGAACTCCGTGCATCCAGACAGCCATCCTGTTGCAATCACTTGCTTCCATTAAATAGCTGCTCACACTCGAACTTGTTTCTTTTGTTTAAATGTTCTCCTTGGTATTGTTACTGCTTTTCTACAGTACGAACCATAACCTGATTCCGGGCTCAATGGGCTTTTTGTAGACCACACAGTTTGGTTTTGCCCAGTTTCTTAGGTAATTTTACAGATAGAGTTTAGTGTTTCTTCTTATGGACACTTATTTACTTGCTTATGTGATGGACATAAACATAAATGAGAGGATCCATCTCTAGTCTAACGGATACCAGAAGGAATAGTCTAATTTCCAAGTTACTCTTGACATTTTGTCCTTCTGATGTTACCTTCCCTAATGGTGATATTTAACGTGACATCTCCTAGTAAGTGTAACACAGGTCATGTGATGGATGCAGGCAGCGTGCCTCGTGGAAGGCCTCTCGTGTGGCAGAGGGGAACTAGCCTCTCTAGAGATGTCTCCTGGGGTGTGCGGAGCACCCCGCCCGGGGTGGGGAAAGGGGCAGCCAGGCGAGGGTCTGAATTGGGTCAGCAGGGATACAGGATTTCTAGAATCCAACTTAACATTAAGTGTGAATTTTCCCATAAAAAGAAAGTTAAAAAGCAGTGATTTGGATCTACAATTTCAGCTGTGCTCCCCTTGGTGATGTGTTCTAGAAGCAGAACCCCATTCCTGTGGACAAATACTTGGCTCTCCCAGTGGTGCATTTCAGAATGGAGTTGTGGAACACAGGGCTTTCTGTAGACTCTAACTGCCCATTCCTTTGGTTTAATTACTGGGACCAGATAGTCCTTAGAATTTTATCAGGGAAATACCAAGGCTGTAAGCTGGTCGGTGGGATCCATGTGCTGAATTCTGCTTTGTGGCCGACTTTGGGGATAATTTTGCTTCTCTTTGAGATGTATTTGTAACAAAGAAGAGGACAGCCTTGTTATGAGTACGTATCTCTTCTTGAATCCTGAAGGCCAAATTGCTGAATAGGAAGTTTTGTTATTTAGTGAGGATATTGTCAAAATTGGGCTGTCCTGGAGGAAGTCAAGTCTCAGCTGAGAGTCTCGTAGAAACTGGAAGATGCGACCAAGAGCAGTGACCCTTCAGCTTCCCTTGTAGACGTTGGTAGCCTCCAGTGCCCAGCAGGTGGGCTAGTGAGGACGGGCGCGGGAGGTGTGGTCAGGCCCGGCAGGCTTAGACATTTCACCCTGGTGCTCTGCAGCCTGGAGGTTTTAGAAACCTGACCTGAAGGTAATCGTACGAGCTCTCTGGACCCTGAAGTTCAGTTGTCTTCCCTGGTTTTAAACCCGTGCCATCCATCTTCAGTGGAGACGCCATTTGCTTCACTGCATGCTGTGGTCGGTCCCCGTGTGTGCTGTCTCGTGTGTGTGGAAGCCCGGCCCGGCGCATGCCCTCCCGCTCTGCATGCCGCGCCCCGGGGGCCCCCGCGGGCCGTGTGCACGCCGCCCATCGTAGCTGCTGCTGCGGGCCCTGAGAAACAAGTTAAAGTCTCCGTCAACACAGGCCTCAGGGACACGAAATAGACCCCATTCCTGCTTTGAAAGAATGTGTTAGATGTGTGTGATGCCAAGTATCAGTACTGATTAGCCCACTCTGTATATTTATTCAGACAACTTCAAATTCTCGATTGCTGAGAGATGGTTTTTCTTTGGGTTGAACCCCTCTGCAGTCTAAGTCTCAGAAATCCACAGTCGTTAGTATGGACTGCTGATTTTCTTTCTCCCGTTTGTCTCGTGTATTTTCTTTCCCTGGAAGAGATGCAGCTGTATTGTGAATGTTAATGCAGAAGAAACCGAGCGAGCGCACAGCGGGACACTGGGGACAGGCGCCTGCGTGGGTCCCCTCCCCTTGGCGGCTTGTGTGTCTGTACACTCGTCACCTGATGATCAGTGGTGGGGGCCGTGCTGGGAGGCTGGGGGTGGCTCGGAACACCGTGCACACCCTCTCCTGCAAAGGCAGAAGTATGGAAACTGTGGAAAACCACTTGTCTCAGCTTGCATGCGTTCAGTTTCCTGATGCTTTGTTGCATTTATTAGAGGGCCCGGTTGACGTATTCTATGAAATTTTGTCTAACCTGGTTTGGGGAATTTCTCAAACCGTACGTTAATGTTGTTTTGTACCTTTCTTAATGGCTGAGGTTAATGCTGATAATACTGAGAAAAGGAGCAGTAAGGCGGCTCTCCGAGCCTTAGCTTGTTCACCATTTAACTTGTTTCTCATCCGTTCAGAGTGCGCGGCTTTCGGTACTGTGGCCGTGCCCTCTGCCTCCTCTCTGTGCGCCCTGCGGAGTGGGACAGCCCGGCACCGTCGGCAGCTAGCTGCTGTCACCCAGGGTAGCCGTGGTCCTCGGTTCCCTGGATCTTGGCATGTATGTGCAAGGCCGACTCTGTCATCCTGACATTTGAGCTTTTCCCATATGATTGCCATTGTTGTAAACATCATCCAGCGGGCATTATGTTAGTTGTCAGTGCAACGGCCTGCCTGTGACATGGGTGGTCGTGGAGGCGCATCACGTGTAGACCGTTTTCCTTTTATCAACTGCAGGTGCGCTATCGCCGAGAGCACCTGTCCGCGAGGCAGCCGCCCTACTTCCCGCTGTTGGAGGACCTGATGCGGGACGGCAGTGACGGGGCCGCGCTCCTGGCCGTGGTCCACTACTACTGCCCAGAGCAGATGAAGCTGGATGGTGAGTGCTGCACGTCCCTGGGGGTGGGCCTGAGCCCTGCAGGAGCGCCCCACGCACACGGGTCCAGGCGTGTAAACGGCGGCGGAGTAGCACGCTGAGTCCTTGATCCCAGCTAGGATATTAGCGTATAGATTAAAAAAAAGACGAGGGTGATGTGCTTATACTTAACCTGCATTTTCATCTCATGAAGAAGTTGGATTTTGAAAGTATTTGGGTAAAGTCTTAGATATATGTGATTTTTCTTACATTTCAGAATGGTTAGGATTTTGTCCGTCTTGCTACAATTGGTTTAAAACACTTAGAACCACCGTGCCTGGGTGGCTCAGTCGGTTCAGCATCCAACTCTCCATCTCAGCTCAGGTCTTGATCTCAGAGTCGTGAGCTCAAGCCCTGTGTCGGGCTCTGTGCCCTACTTAAGAAATGAAACAAAACCAAAACCATCTAGAGCCTAGTTTGGGGATGGGCAAGTGTGGAATGCGTTTCTGAACGACTCCCGCACGCGTGGTGCTGGTGACAGGCCAGCTCTCAGGCGCCCGCGGCCCGATGGTGGGGTAGGAGATGAGGGTGGCTCCGTGGACCGCACGACAGCAGAGGTCTGCGGGGGCCTTGGGGACAGGAATTCTGATTGAGGTTTCCTAAGCATCCTTCCTCCTTTCTGAGGGAGGGAGATACAGGCCAGGAGCATGCCCAGACGACTCCCTTATCCCTGAAATATTTGTGTTAGACCCTGACATCAGGGGATGGCGCTGCAGCTGGTCCTGCCTCAAGCAAGAGAGTGCTGGATTCTATAGTTTTTATAGTAAAGCAATAGCTGAACTTGAGAGAAGGGAGAGTCTCAGGTTCCAGAGAGGGTCTCTATCTTGGAGTGAAAATCCCAAGTTGACACCTGTTCACCCTGGGGCCCATCAGGCCTCTCATGCTTGTCTGGCCTCGGGGCCATGTGTGTTTGGGAGCACTGTGACCAGAGCATGGAAAGGACTAGGAAAGGCCCACGCACCAGCCTTGGAAAGATGCAGGAGACTCGTTGGATGCCCGTGGCCCTAGGCCTGGGGTGGAGATCTTTCTTGAGGAAATGGAGCTGCCAGGATGGCTCATGGGTGCAAAGGGGTTGATGTGTATGTTGCCCGTGTGGCAGGGGGAGGTTTCTTCTTGAACTGAGTCTAGCACTAGTGGAAGCCTCGGGCCATGGCAGGAGGGCGGGTGGAGGTCTGCTTATGAGGGGCATCTCCAGGAGCCAGGGTTCACCGCGTACTCGCGGAGAACGACCACCCCACTGCTGAAGACGAGCTCCATGGGAAAGCAGGACCATGTGGGGAGGCAGCAGATACGACAGACTGGTTTGGCAACCCAGGTGTGGGTGAAAAGGAATGTTGGAACGAGAACACAGAATGTTCAAAATGACGAAGGACATAAAAGAAGAGGTGGGAACCCGAAGAGAGATGGGGGAACCGGATTGTTCGGTGTGTGCTGGAACTTTCCCGTGCTCTCCGCACCTCGTTTTGTGTTTCCATGCCTGTTGCCCTTTGTGTTCTGGGTATTTCTGGCTCACCAGCACAGACAGTTCCTGCTTCAGTTGCATCTGGCCTTCTCCTCTGACCTATCCACTGGGGGTCTTAAGACAAAACGAGTTTCTAGTAGGAGGGAGTCCCTAGGACAGAGGCGGGACGACGTGGCTGTGTTGAGCCTCGTTGCATCCGACAGCGGCACATCAACGTGGGTTTTAAAAATGACCGAAGTACAGGAGGAATGAACAGAACAGAATCACACTCCTGAGTTCAGTCACAGAAACTGATGAAGCGCCGATACGAGTGGAGGAAGGCCACAGAAGATTCGGACACGAAGCGAACAGGCTTGGTCCAGTGCACCGACTGCCGTGGAATATGCTCTTTTGAAATAAGCAAGCCCGGAAGCATCTATAAAAAATGGGCTTGATTAAGGCCCCCAAAGAAACCTTAACAGATTGCAGAGAATTGAAACTCTTTCTGCAGTGCATGCAGTAAAATGAGAAATCTTTCTCCAAACCTCTAAAATCTTTAATGCTTAGAAACCAAAGAAGATACTTTAAAGTATTTGTGGACCAACATCGCAGTCCTAGTGGGGTTCTCTAGTATGAGCTCTGCAAGGGCAGGGTTTCTTTTTTTTTATTTTTTATTTTTTAAAGATTATTTATTTATTTGAGAGCGCGCGTGCACGCACAAGCAGGGGAATGGCAGGCAGAGGCAGAGGGAGAAGCAGGCTCCCCACCGAGCAAGGAGCCCGATGTGGGACCTCATCCCAGGACCCTGGGATCATGACCTGAGCTTCCTGAACTGAAGGCAGCTGCTTCACCACCCAGGCGCGCCAAGGGCAGGGTTTCTGTTTGTCTTGTTCAGTGACACATCCCACCCATCTCACCTGTGCCGAGGACAAGTTGGCGTTCGGTAGACACTCGCTGTGCAGCGAATGAACAACACACACACAGAGCTTGTGGCGGGGAAGGGCAGACCTGTGGCCTCAGGACACATTCTGGAAAGTGAGGAATTTTAAAAATGAATGAACTAGGTTGGTCTAGTGTATTAGAAAAGAAGTAAGTCCAAAGAAAGTTGAAGGAAGGAGAACAAGGAGTAGCTTTCTCTCTCCTTCTGTAGTCCGACACAAAGGAGCTGAATTGCAGATTCTGTCTTGGAGGAAACCAGGACACATCTGGACCCTGAGCAGCAAGCACCTAATTAAGGAGCGGTGGGGAGCAGAGCAGAAGAGCTCGAGCCGGGGAAGGAGGCCGGCTCACTCCTGTAGAATCCCAGAAAGGCAGTAGAACAGACATGCTCGGGATGTGGGACACACTGGGGTCTTGGCAGGGGCACTTGCGGTGAGGGTGCGGGGCCCTTCACCCCATGAGGGGGTGGTGACCTCCCCCAACACACCTCAGCAGATGGGCGACTGCTCTTGGGGGAAGCTGAGCCAGACAGCTCTCGTCTCAGACCTCTTACACATGGGCGGGTACGAGAGGGCTCACCGAAAGCTGGGCCTTGCGTTGAATTCTTCATACTGGAAGGTGAGACTGCTTCTCCTTTCCATTCGCCTGCCCCAGGGAGCCTCCTTCCTTCCTTGGCTCCACGATGTCAGTCTGCGTACATTCACAATGGGGAAGGACTCACTGATGAATGAAGGGGGTCTAGTACATCCACACAATGGAATGTCATGCAGCCATAAAAGAAGAATGAAATCCTGTCATTTGCGACCACATGGATGGACCTAAAGGGTATCAAGCTAAGTGAAATAAGACAGATAAGTGTATAGTTTCACTTATACGTGGAATGTAAAAAACAAAACAAATAAATACTGAGGACAAACTGGTGGTTGCCGGGGGTAGGGGGGCAAACTAGGTGAAGGGGGTGAAGAGTACAAACCTCCAGTTATGAAATAAGTCACGGGAGGAGAAGTGCAGCACGGGGAATACAGTCAGCCGTACTGGAACAGCCTGTGGTGACAGGTGGTGACAGGCGGTGACCACACATACAGTGGTGAGCATTTCATAATGTGCATAATTGCTGAGTCACTCTGCTCTACACCTGAAACTAATATAATGTTGTACGTCAACTATACTTTGAGAAGTTGTGCTGGGGCACCCAGGTGGCTCAGTTGGTGAAGCGTCTGCCTTCGGCTCAGGTCATGATCCGAGCCCCGCATCGGGTGCCCTGCTCAGCGGGGAGCCTGCTTCTCCTTCTCCCTGTGCCCCTCCCCCTGCTTGTGTGCTCGCTCTCTCTGTCTCTTGCAAAAATAAATAAATATTTTTAAAAAGTTATGTTAATTTCCCTCTAATCTTTCTTGCTCTCATCGTATCAAGAGGAATAAATTAATGTCCTTGAAGACATTTAATTTTTACCAACATTTCTTGTATTAGTAATATTTAAGTGAACATGTTTTATATCTCGTTTCATGGCATAATGACAATTTTTATATCACTGAATAAATAAATGAATTAATATACAGTGCTAAAAAAAAAAAAAACAATGGGGAAGGAAAGATTCTCTGCAGAAACTGGCCTTGGGCAGAAGTCTCACAGCCGCAGCCCTCTGGTGCTCATCCGGGAGAGGCCTGGCTGCCGCCCGCTGCCCCACTGCAAAGCCTACTTCCTTACCCTTGACTCCGGGCGGCCGCCGATCCCGCAACATTCGAGGAAGGCACCAGCCAGAACTCGAGGCCATGTCTGCAGAGGCCATGCAGGAGAGAACACGGGAGATGAGGGGGGCAGTGGATCTGTGGCCAGGGACAGGGCACCAGAGGAGACCGTCTGAAGGACAGTGCCAAATACAGGTGTGCAGCGTAACTGGGCACCGACGGCCTCTGGAAATAAGACGTGGCTGCTGAAATTTCAGAGTTTGCTGAAGTGCTGGAGGACAGCTTTGAATTGCTCTCCCAGAAAGTAGAGCTCAAAACACAGTGGACAGTGGGAGAGAAGAGGTGGGACAGTGAGAGGCTCCGTCTGGACAGACACGACAGGAAGGCGGGAGAACTTAGCCCGGACGAGTACAAAACGTGCAGAAAATACGCTGTTCAAAGCCGCTGCCCGCTTGTGATGGGCGCCCTGGGAACCCACCGGTTCTCGACGCAGACGGACTCCTGTGGGCCTGCTCCACCTATGTGGTCCGCCCTCGGGGTCCTACCCCGCCCCTGCCCCCCTCCGGGAGCCACTTGCCCTGAGTCCTGAGCAAAGGAGGACCTGTTTATAGTCCTTGGAAGAAGTTTTTAAACTATATTCTTAGATCCTGAGAATCAGTATAAAAATTGTGATTTCCTTGGATTGTTCATTTACTGCCAGTCCAATAAATGAATTTTTTCAGACAAAGTAACGTAAAAATTCACCTGGAAGCGTGAAGGCCAAAGGGACAAAATGACTGTTTTGTAACATTTTATCTGGATATGTTTAAATTTACAGGAGAATGTACAAGGAATTCCTGCTGTAGTTCTATCCAGATGTTCTCATTGTTACATTTTGTCAAGTGTGTGTTGGATTTCTCTCTCTGAACCATTTGAGAAGGACTTGGGGGACAAAGGCATTCTCTCATCACAGAGGGATCAGGAAGGTTAACCAGTTAACGGCGCTAGAACACTGACTAACGGTCCGAAATTCTGTCAGTTGTCCCTGTAGCGTGCTGTCCGCCTTGGTCCCAGCGGGGGTTCGGGCTCCGCACCACTCACTGAAGGTGGTCGTCAGCCCTCTTCGTGGTGTCCTATCATCGGGAGCCCGTTCCCAGTCTTTCTTGTCTTTCTTGGCCTTGACCTTTCGAAGAGTACAGTAGGTCATTTAGTTTGTGGAATGTTCCTTGTTTGGGTTTGTCCATTGTATCCTCCTGATGAGATTCAGGGTGTGCATTTTTAGCAAGAATGCCCCAGAAGTGGTGGGCCGGTGTTGGTGGCCCCTTGGGTCACTTGGTTCAGTAGGTGTCGCCGGGCTTCTCCAGTCTGAGACCACTGGGTTTTGCTTTCTCATTAATTAGTAATTTGGGGAAGGGGCTCTGAGACCGAAAGCCTGTTTCTCATCAGACTTTGACCTGCTGGTGGTCCCGTCCATTGGTGGTTTTCTCTCTGGACTTTCCTATTTGTCCTTTAGCCTGCCAGTGCAGGGGAGTGGAGTGTCTTCTTGCCACTGACTTAAGTGTTGATTTATATCGGGGGGTCTCCGGGGTTCTTGTTTTATCCAGCAGATTATAATCCATGTGTTCATTATTCTGTTGTGGGTTATCGCAGGTTTCAGGCAAGCTGATTTTGGAAGAATAAGAGCGTGGGTACTAGGCTCTACAAAGACCAAGTTTTGTTGAACTTTACATTGGCCAAACCAGGTGGTTTGGGCCCGGGAGAGTCATGTGGCCTGAGGAGCGGGACCAGTGGTGTTCTGGGGGCTTGGTGCTGGTGAGGCGCACTGTGCTGTGGACAAGCAGCCATCTGTGGGGGAGACTGTGAGGTCCCAGTCCACCGGAGGTGGGTGTCCCTGCCTTGGGTGAAAGACCTACACCTGAAAAGGAAAACTTAAGAATTTTGAGAGGAAAATATTTTTAGGACATCAGTGTTGGGATGGATTACCGAAATTACAAAAAAGCACAAGCAATAGAAAAGACACTACATTTAACCATATTGTAGTTCAGTGTGCTGACAAAGGAACAAAATGAAATGATAAATGATATCCCTGAAAACATGTTTGGAACAAACATAAACTGACAAAGGATCGTCGCACAATCTTTTCGTAATCATGATGAGTAAAGAATTTGTACAAATGAATAAGAAGAAGGTGAACAACCTAGAGAGTGAGAGCAGGCTTTTGGTAGAAGAGAAAGTCAAGAATGACACCACACCAGTGGTCAGGGAGGTGCCATTTCAGAAGGGGGATTTCATGCCCGTCCAGGTGGCAGGAACTCCGAGGCCTGCTGATTCCCAGGTGGTGGTGGAAGGGGGCCGTGAGCAGGCAGCCGGTGTGTGGAGCGTAGCTCGTGGTCCCGCCCGCCCCTTCTCGGAGTATTGCACGTACAGAGAGCGCACACAGATTTGGTTCTCACGGCATAATAGTGAGAATTGTAGGATGCTGTCTAGCTGTTCACATGAAGGACTAAAATGTACTCGCATCCACGTAGACGGACTTGGAAACATAAACCTGAGCTTGGGGGAAAAACGGGCTGCAAAATGGTAGGCGGAGTGTTATCATGAATGTAAATTTAAGAAAGCCGGGTCAGTGGTGTAGTGTGGACGGACACACAGCTTGGTGGCTGTACCACAGCCCACGCTGGAGGGCTCACGCAGCTGGAGGAGAGCCGTTGCCCTGGGGTGGGGGTGGGCTTCAAGACTGTCTATGGGGGGCGCCTGGGTGGCTCAGCCGTTAAGCAACTGCCTTCGGCTCAGGTCATGATCCCGGGGTCCTGGGATCAAGCCTCGCATCGGGCTCTCCGCTCGGCGGGAAGCCTGCTTCTCCCTCTCCCACTCCCCCTGCTCGTGTTCCCTCTCTCGCTGTGTCTCTCTCTGTCAAATAAATAAATAAAATCTAAAAAAAAAAAAAGACTGTGGTATTTTATCACCGAAAGAAAAGATCTGAATCAGATAAGGTGTGGTATCATTTTTTTCCATCTGCGTAGAGGGTACTTGGGAATCTGGTCCTTAACATTTGTAATGTTACATAATCTGAATTTTAAAATAAGGGTGCGTTTCCGAGCACTGTCAGTGCACATGGTTACTCAGCTTTAAACAGGTTTGTCTGGAGAGGTGACAGTGCGGGCCGTGGCGTCAGACCGGGTTCCTCCGTGAATGTGGCACACCACACATCTCACTTGTCGCGCTTCTGAACTCTTGGCAGTGGCTTCTTTTTAAAAAGAGTTACTTTAAAATAAGTTCTGCTTCTGGCATTCTTTTCTTACGTGTGTATATTTGCAGGCAGAACAACTCTTAAGTGCTCAGTGCAGCTCCTTCCGTGTTCGTCCTGAGCTGTGTCTCGTGGTACTTGTCCAAGAGCAGCCGGCTCCCAGCCCCCCAGCAGTTGGACTCCTGGGACCTGAGGCACATGCGCGAGTTGACCGCTGGAAGGGTCTGGCATCCTGCAAAACGGTGTACCTGGGGATTGTCCCGCCCCAGGTGGCCAGTGGCCAGCAGTCCCAACCTCTTTGACGAAGGGAGACTTCTGCTGTGTGTTGTCTCCTGATTTTTTTGTGTGTGTGTGATTAGTAGTATTCGGTATTATTCCTTGGATAGCCCGACATTTCCTGTTCTGTACCCTGTCCGTCCCCCCCAGTGGAGATCACTTCGTGCAGAGGACTTGCAGTTGGTGAACGAAACGCGGTAGAACACTAACCAGCTTTGTGCAGCAAGGCCCTTTTAGAAACTGCAGGGTGGTGCTGCTGTCCATTTCAGAGCCCCAGTCTTAAATCTCAGATAGTTTGTTACGCTTTTTAGATGTTAACAGTTAAATTCAGCTCCTGGCGATTCGTAGATCTTTTTCGAGTGTTTCCTTGCTGTATTAGGGCGTCACTGTCATGTTTACTATGTTTAAGTCTGAAATGTTACCCTTCTGTACCCCACCATTCTCCCCATTCAGGATGCGTTCAGGGCAGAATCAGACACACGCCGACATGCACTTTCGAAGCAGAGTGTCTTCGTGGTAAAATGTTCTTTTGTTTTTATTTGTCAGACATATGCTTGAAGGAGGTCACATCGATGGCCGACAGCCTGTACAACATCCGGCTTCTGAGAGAGTTCTCCAACGAGTACCTGAACAGATGTTTCTATCTCACCTTAGAGGACATGCTCTATGCTCCCTTAGTGTTGAAGGTAACCATGAGTTATTGAAGACACACTGTTCAAACCCATGAAGGAGTAAGCTACTTATCGCATCCGTGGTTCTGTTTGTTTTCTTGTAGCCGAACGTTATGGTTTTTATTGCCGAGCTCTTCTGGTGGTTTGAGAATGTCAAACCGGATTTCGTTCAGCCCAGGGATGTTCAGGAACTGAAAGATGGTGAGTGACAAGCCTTTGGGGAATTGACAGTGGGTTTTGTCCAAGAGATGCCAGGTACAGAGCTCAGAAGGTGCCCGTCACGGGCCTCTACCTTTCCGTACAGGGTGGTGTTTGAGTGCTTCCTCCTGGAAACACAGAGACCTATGTGGCTGTCTTTGCTGCCTGTCTGCGGCTTCTGCGTGTGGCCCACAGCACTTACTCAACAAGCTTTTCTGCTTGGGGCCTGTGCTTGTCCTGCAAAATCAGAATCCCAGCTTACTGGGAGAAGAGCTTCTGGGTGGTTCCCGTTAGTCTCCTTGGTTGGAAAGTAGACAGCTCCACTCTTGTCCATGAGGAAGGAAAAAATCTGTTGACCATGGGGTAGGATAAATCTGCCAGCCTTTGAGAATCTACAAAGATGTAAGAAGGTGGTATGGGAGAATATCTTTGTGTCTGTGTGATTCCTTATAAAGAATCTAAAAGGCCACAAAAGAAACAGAAATTCAGCCATGTTAAAATTAAGATTTTTCTTTTCACTGAAAGAAGATAAAGAGTTAAAAAAAAAAAACAAAACAAAACTAGTCACAAGGGGGAGAAGATGCTTATAACATGTACAACAGATACCAGGTACCTGGAGTGTATCCCTGGTACCCGGAGCGTGTCCCTAATACCCAGAGTGTATCCCTGGTACCTGGTATAACTGGTCCCTGGAGCGTGTCCCTGTATATAAAAAGCTCATGCATTTCAATAAGAAAAAAGAATAGAAAAATGACCAAAAGACCTGAACAGGTAGTTCAAGAAACTAGTATTGCAAATGCCCAATAAACTTACGGAGAGATGCATAGTCTACTTAGTACTGAAAACAGCAGGGCTGACAGACAGCCCCAGCAGACTGGCAGTAAGATAGCTGAGCAGTGCCAGGGCTTGGGGCCAGAATCAGGTGCGGTTCCCTCCCCTTGCCACTGCCGCCCCAGCTCAAGAACCTTCACACCATCTCTTGCCTGAGAGGCTGGCAGCCTGTTCTGCCTCTGCCTGCCGGGCCCCGTCCTAGCTGCTGCCTCACTTGCCCTCTTTCCCACGGTGTCCTGTGAGGTCGCGTGCTCACATGACCCTCTCTGTGCCTTGGACCTTGCTGTGCTGTCCCGGGAGTCTCTCCCCCCCGCCGGGAACTCACCCAGCAGCGTGTGCTGAGCATCACCCGCGGAGCAGGGCTGGTACTGGAGGTGCAGATGGGAAGATGCGGCGTGGGTGACCGCTCCGTGTTGTGACGTGTGCTCTGACCCGGGAGACCTGGCCTCCGAAGGGTCGGTGGTGGTTTTTCAGACAAAGCGGGAGGGAGGCTTGGAGGCAGCAGTGCCCGGAAAGGGAGCACGTGTGAGGCTCGCTGTGGGATGTGGCCTGGCTAGCGGGGCCCACGCGGGCCCCTCTCTTCTGTAGGGCGAGCCTCTGGCGCGACGCTGGCGGTGGGCTGCTGCCCGGGTGTGCTGGCACTTTGGCCTGCAGGGGCGGCTGTGCCGCGCAGACGGGAAAGGCGGCCCCTCGGCAGAGCACGCGCGTCTGCTTAGCGGTCACTGGTCCTCCCAGGGAGGCCTGGTGTAGTTGGCATGCCGCCACGTGCTCGCTTGGCCTCGTTGTGGACCGGTGCCTGCTGCGGCCTGTGTACCGCCTTTCTCCTCCGGGCCTAGGCCCGCCCCTGCCTCCGGCTCCTTCACGGGCGAGCCCGTTGTGCCAGCCTGGTGGGGCCTGGGGACAGGCTGGCCGGTCGCGGCCAGCAGCCTCTGCCCGCATTCCGAACCGACGCACCTGTTCACCGGGCTTGGCTTTCCTTCTGTCAGCTGGCTGTCCCGCGGCTACAGGCAGGAGCTGCGGGGTGCTGGGCCGCGGCCGAGTCACCCACGGCCCGACAGCGCCCGTGTGTGGTTGACGGCCATTCGCGCTCATCACTGGGAGTGTGTGGCGGCACTCTCTCGGGACACCTCGTTCTGGGTGTCCCGTGGCCGAGACACTTGGTCTCTGCCATGCCCAGTGCATGCCAGGGCTTGGTTGCTTGGTTTGTTTTCTTTTTTTTAATGTGTAAATTTGCTTTTTTTATTTTTTATTTTTTAAAATTTTTATTTAATTGACAGCGAGAAAGGGAACACAAGTAGGGAGAGTGGGAGAGGGAGAAGCAGGCTTCCCGCAGAGCAGGGAGCCCGATGCGGGGCTCGATCCCAGGACCCTGGGATCATGACCTGAGCCGAAGGCAGACGCTTAACCAACTGAGCCACCCAGGCGCCCCTGTTTGTTTCTTTAAAGATTTATTTATTTGGGGGAGAGAGAGAGTGAGCAAGTGCGCACGCATGTTGGGGGAGGGGCAGAGGGCGAGAGAAACTCGAGCAGACTACCCGCTGAGCACAGAGCCTGACACAGGGCTTGACCCTGGGACCCCGAGATCATGACCTGAGCTGACTTCAAGAGTCAGACGCTCCACTGACGGAGCCCTCCAGGCGTCCCAGGGCTTGGTGTTTGAAGGGGTGTGGTTCTTTGTGGTGGGCAGTGCGGCCGTCCCATGGCATCCGGGGTCATCCTCTGTGTTTCTCCCCCTGGGACTTGTCACCGTGTGGCTCTTTTCCTGCCACTGCCACCTGCAAGGCAGAGCGTCTGCGGAGCTGTGGGGCCCGGGCCTGTGGAGGGGCCCCTGCCTGGTCTGCGCCCCTCGGTGGGAGCAGTGTTCTGGGTCGCCATGTGATCTCCAGGGCTGTGAGATGGTGTCATTTGTGTTTCAGTGTGGATGGGACGACCTGGGTACCCTTGACCACTGGACCCCTGGTTCCTGCTCTGACCTTCTGTTTCCCTGCTGGCAGCCCCAGGGGCCGAGTACTCCCGCCCAGGCCCTGGAGCTCAGAGGTTGCTGTCTGTGTCTCTGCCGCGGCAGCTCCACGTGGGCCCTCCTGGCTGACTCTGGCCAGGACCCATCTGGTTGCTCCCCGGGCAGCCTGAGGACCTTGAAGTACAGTCTAGTGCTGCAGCCTTCAGGCCCCTGGGGTGCTGATCTCCTCCACCCCTGATGGCTTATTAGGGGGTTCTGCTTTACTGTTGTGGCGGGGGCGGAGGGCAGGCTGTGCAGCTTCTCCGGCTCCCGTCCACGTTCCCAGCACCCAGGGTGGACGCAGCTGGCCCACCGGCAGCTGGCCGCAGCGGTGCTTCAGGCCTCGGGGTGTCAGGATCGACTCACACCTGCTTCCAGCCGTCCGTGACACCTCAAGCGTCCCTTTGTCCCAGCACCCGGGCCCCTGAGTAAATGGTGTCTGTCCCTGTGGGGCCCGACTCTGGGGTCAGTGCGCGTGGCCTTGCCTCAGTGTTGTGGGTCCTCGCTCCTGCGGACAACTCTTGTCTGGGCGGATGGTTCCAGGCACAGACCCTGGCTCAGGCCCACACGCGGGGCATGCGGGAGTGACCTCCTGGAGCGGGGGGGACTGCCCTCCACACCCTGAGCGCCTGTGCTTGGTTTCTTCTCGCAGGACGGGCTGACGGGTGCCGTCGCGAGTCCAGGGCAGCCGCGGTGGCCAGTGGCACCCATAGTGGTGGTGGCTCATTAGTGGTCAGAGATGCCAGCCAGTTCCAGTTCTTGACCTGATCTGTGGTGTAGCTTTTCATTTTGGTGTAATATTTGCTGTAGTCATTACTACAAAATACATTTGTTGAATTTGAAACCGGTTTTTTGGAGAAGTTTGGTTTTAAGTAAAAGTTGCATTAGTTTTTAGTTCTTATAAAAGCTGCGTGGTTTTTTTTTTTTGGGTGCTTCTTGCTGATGTTTTAAGTAACTAAGTAACGTGGACATTTCTATAAATTGCCATTTCTGCAGCTAAAACAGTGTCACATAACAAGAGCAGCCGGCCCCCTGTTCCTATCTCCAACGCCACAAAGCGCAGCTTCCTGGGCAGCCCTGCGGCGGCGAGCCCGGCCGACGCACAGCCTCCCGCTCAGCCGCCGGCCGAGGGTGGCCACAGACACCGTCTGCACGACGAGCCTGAGCACCTGTGAGTCCCCGCCGTGCCCCCTTTTCCGCTTACTTCTCACTTGGAGTTGCATTGTCTTTCTGAAGGGGTGATGGAGAAAGTGCTGGGGGGTTGGCAGCGGGAGGGCCTCCCCCTGCCTTGCCCTCTGACCCCGGGACCCCCCAGGCAGGCGGAGGGTGACCACAAGTCACTGTGACCCCAAGTTGCAGTTTTGGGATATTTATCCCAGGTTTGAAGTTCTTGGTGCTCTTTTGGCTTCTTTTTATAATAATTTTTCCCAAAGAAGCTACGACTCTCTCCTAGATTGTTGTGAATTCATGATGCTCTTTATTGTACGTTTGCTGTTGACCTTGCAGACTGATAAGCCAGTGATTCTCTCTCCTGTTCTTTCCCATTTAGGGGGAAGGGGGCCTCTGCCTTTAGCCAGTCACATCCTTTACTGCCCCTGAGACAGAGACAGCAGAAGGCCGTGCAGGGGGAGGGCCCTCCTGGTAAGAGCGCCGTTTCCCCTCCGCCCTCCTCCGCCCTCCGATCTTCCTCCTGTAGCTTATTAAAATGATCGTTCTCAAGTTGAATGTTCCACTGTGATGTAGCCATTTTAGTTAGGAGATTATGGTAGAATAAATTTAAATTAATTTATTATTATATTGATGTCCCTCAGAATTTTTAGTCTTTACAGTGAAACTATCTTTGAAATCTAATAAATTATATGAAGTATACAGAAAATTGCTGTGTTGTGTTAAGCAAGAACGTCAGTGCGTTGATGTTTACTTAAGAGTTCTGATTATTTTATATCATGATTTAGACTAATGACTGAATTAGGTATTACTTATTGAAATTATTGAAATGGGCATTGTTGTGATGATCTGCTTTTCTTGGGCAGTTCTGGTATTGGTATCCTGCATTATGATGTATTTCCTTAAGAAATGGTTATTATGTTGAAAGAATTTCAGTTGCTATGAAATGAGTTGCTTAACACTGAGCATCCTTAACACTGAGCTTCCTCACATGCAGATCAGAGACACCGGTCCAATTCTTTAACCCGAGTTGATGCCCAGCCACGAGGTGCAGCAGCGTGGCCGGATAAGAAGAACAGGTGAGCTCTGCGTCACAGAGAAGCTTCTGTGTGAAGCACTTATTAGGCTCACATAGCAGTTCTCCAGATGGGGTCCACCCAGGGCTCACTGGGACCCACCCCGGGGGTCTGCGGGTCAGAGCCATTTCCCGACAGTGCTGGGCTGTTCTCTGCTTTTCTCACTCTGGTGACAGATTGAATCGGACGCAGACACGGGAGCCTGGGTGGATAGCAGAGACAATTACAAAAGTGTTTTGTATTATAAACTTTTTAATTTTAGAAAATATGGTCATTTCTCACAGAACACGTTTCTTTTTGTAATTTATTTATTTATTTGACAGAGAGGGTGAGGGAGAGAGAGCACGAGCAGGGGGAGGGACAGAGGCAGAGGGAGAAGCAGGCTTCCCCATGAGCAGGGAGCCTGATGTGGGGCTGGATCCCAGGACCCTGGGATCATGACCTGAGCCGAAGGCAGACGCTTAACTTGGCTGAGCCACCCAGGAGCCCCTCTTTTTGTAATTTTTAATCATGGATTTTATTTATTTTATTATTATTTTTTTTAATCATTGATTTTAAAATGTTTCACTTTTAATTTCTAGTGTGATAAATTTTTGTATTGATAAATACATAATAATACAAACTCTTTGAGGTCCTCAGTGATTTTAAAGGGTGTAAAGAGGTCCCGTGACTGCCAACGTTTGAGAACTGTTGAACTTAAACTGGTCTCTGGTTGTCCCCTGCCCTGGGAAGGGTTTGCTTAAGTCCCCTAGACTTCGGATTTGTACTCTCTTTCCGTCACTAGTGTCTTGTCACTCAGTGCGTCTGAGTCACGGCTTGTATAGACAGCGGCGTGTCCCATGGCTTGTTTCCCCACATTGCAGGCCTGTGTCTCAGCCGGCACCCTTCGCTCCCCACCATGCTGTCAGCTGTGATCTGGACCCCGGCTCCGGTGACAGTGTCAGCCTGGCCCGCTCCATCAGCAAGGATAGCTTGGCCTCCAATATCGTTAACCTGACTCCGCAGAACCAGCCACAGCCCACAGCGCTGAAGACCGATGGGAAGAGCCTTCTGAACAATGTTGATATTGAGGATGAGGATGAAGAACTTGTGGCCATCATTAGAACGGATGTGGCTCCCCATGGCGGTGACCGGGGCCTGCTGACAAGTGCCAGGTCTCCCCAGAGACTGGCAGACACCCTAGAAAGTAAGCCTGACAGTTTCTTCTTGGAGCCGTTGATGCCGGCTGTGCTCAGGCCAGCCAAGGAGAAGCAGGCGATTGCCAAGGAGGAAGAGTGTGGAGAGGGGCGGCCACGGAGCTTCACATCCAAGAGGCCCAGTGAGGGCCACCAGCCCCTGGTGCGCAAGAGGGCGCCCAGCAGTCACGGTGGTCGTGACTTGAGTAGGACTTTCACCCCGATCTCCTGTCCAGAACTTCCCGTGGCCGTGGATCCCGCACCCACTGGGCCGGGGCTGCAGGTGGCAGGGGATGCCCGTGGTGGGCTTCTGGCCAGTGGTGGCTTTGATCTGTTACCTCAGGCGCAGTCTGCCGACGGCTTCTTTCTTCACGAGGACCCCGAGGGCAGGTTTTGCGTCAGCCGTGCCAGGAGCCCCGGCGCCCACGACCCAGAGCCGTGGGCCCTCCCGAGGCAGGACTCGGACTCCGACGTCGCAGACCTGGAGGAAGCCGAGCAGGATTTCGTGGGTGAGGACCACCCTGTGGTGATGGCCAGGTACGTCGGTGAGGAGGAGTCGGCGAAGCTGCAGGAGGACATGCAGGTGAAGGAGCACGAGGACAAGGACGACGCCAGCGGCCGCTCGAGCCCATGTCTGAGCACCGTGTCGCAGATCAGCAGCGTCTCCATGGCTAGCGGCAGCGTGAAGATGACCAGCTTCGCGGAGCGGAAGCTCCAGAGGCTCAACAGCTGCGAGACCAAGTCCAGCACCAGCAGCTCGCAGAAGACCACGCCCGACGCCTCGGAGAGCTGCCCGGCCCCGCTGACAACGTGGAAGCAGAGGAGGGAGCAGAGCCCGAGCCGGCAGAACAGGGAGCACGCCAGCCTGCTGGCCTCCGAGCTCGCGCAGCTGCACATGCAGCTGGAGGAGAAGCGCCGGGCCATCGAAGCGCAGAAGAAGAAGATGGAGGCTTTGTCGGCCCGGCAGCGGCTGAAGCTGGGCAAGGCCGCCTTCCTGCACGTGGTCAAGAAGGGGAAGGCCGACGGCGCCCCCCAGCCACGGAAGCCGGACCACTTGGCGGGAGAATACGCTCAGCACAACGGAGAGGACTTTGATGGCGGGGTTTCCAAAACGGAGGAGTTTCTCCTGAAGGAGGAGGGGCGGGAAGGCGTGCTGCCATCTCCAGATGTGGACGCGGAGAGCCTGCTTCTCCTGCAGCATAAAGTGAAAGCCCCCGCCGCGCTGCCTGAGCTGGAGAAGAGCAGAGCGCTCTCCGCCGCCCTGCTGGAGGGTGCCGGCGAGGCGGTGGACGTGAGCGAGTGTGACCTATCCATCGAGAAGCTGAACGAGACCATCAGCACACTGCAGCAGGCCATCCTGCGGATCTCGCAGCAGCAGGAGCAGCTGCTCATGAAGCCCCCCGCAGCCCCGGCCCCGGGCACGACGCAGAACGCCCAGGACCAGAAGGTCAGGGCGGCCATCCACTTCGTGGAGCCGCTCTCTCCACCCGGGACGACCAGTCACCGCAAGCCTCCTCGTCTCGGGCAGGGTCGGAACTCCCGCTCGGGGAGACCGGCTGAGCTGAAAGTGCCGAAGGACAGACAGCAGGCTTCCTCCCGAAGCAAGACCCCGACGCCTAGTATAGAGACCCTCCCTCACTTACGGTCCTTCCCCCCTCGGACCCCCTCCGACCCGGGCTGGGACAGTGTTGCAGAGCCTGGAAATGACCCTCATGACAAGTGCTTCTTCGACAGCTACAGGCTCCACGATGAAAGCAACCAGCGGACATTTGTCTTGTCCTCTTCCAAAGATGCAAACATCCTGTCGGAGCAAATGAGCCTCAAAGAAGTTCTGGATAGCAGTGTGAAGGAGGCGGCACTCGGCTCCCCGGCTGTCTCCGGGAAGGAGAGCGTCCCTGTGGACGAGCCCCCGAGGAGCAAGGCCAGTCTCATCGAGGTGGACCTCTCGGACCTGAAGGCCCCCGACGAGGACGGAGAGACCGAGGGCCCCCAGAGCTCGGTGGAGCTCACCAGCGAAGGCGATCAGAAGCCGGGGGTCGGCTTCTTCTTCAAGGTAAACTGCTGCTGGTGTCCGTGTCGGATGGGCGTCGGGTGTCGTCTCTTGCCCCTGGTTGTGCGGGTGTGTTAGAAGCTTGCACCCAGAGCCGGGCCCCGCGCGCTCTCTCACCAGGACCCGACTCCACTGGAGGCACCCACGGGCACTGCCTGTTGGAGCGAGCGTGGCCGTGTGCCCCTGAGGCTTCAGTGCTGGGCCCGAATTGGGAAACCCATGTAATTTTCACGGGTCAGAAGTGTTCTCTTTCTTTTGATAGTTTTCTGACCATTTAATAAGCGTAAACATTCTTTTTTTTTAAAGATTTTTTAAAAATTTTATTTATTTGAGAGAGAGAGAATGAGAGAGAGCACATGAGAGGGGTGAGGGTCAGAGGGAGAAGCAGACTCCCCGCCGAGCAGGGAGCCTGATGCGGGACTTGATCCCGAGACTCCAGGATCATGACCTGAGCCGAAGGCAGTCGCTTAACCAACTGAGCCACCCAGGCGCCCCGCGTAAACGTTCTTAGCTCGCGGGCTCTGCGGAAGCAGGTGGGGCGCCGGGTCCGGCCTCCAGGACGAGGTCTGCCGAGCTCGAGAGCGCGGCCGGGCGGGTGGGGCGTCTCTGCAGAGGCTTCCTGTTGGGTCCCGGTGCCTTTCTGGTCGTGTTTTCTTAGTAGGAGGGGAGACGGGTTGTGGGGGCTTCCCTGCTGTCTCCCGCGACTTTCCCACAGGGCGTAGGGTGTGTGTCCTCTAACAAGCCTGCGGGCTTTATCTGGTGCTTAATGCTTTTAAAGCGGAAGGCCTGAGTATCAGAGCAGGGGCCCGCTCACGTGTGGAAACCGAGGTAAACGGGACTCTGTAGGAGACATGCGGAAAGGTCTGTCGATGGGGTTCTTTTCCGGGTGGCCACGTTGTTCCCTAGCATTTTAGCGTCTACGAAGACGGCCTCATCTGGGGAACGCGTGCTGCCTGGGAGTGCGCGCGTTGGGGGCTGTGTCCTGCGGGATGACGCGTGCCGCCTGCTTGTAGGATGAGCAGAAGGCGGAGGACGAGCTTGCCAAGAAGCGGGCGGCCTTCCTCCTGAAGCAGCAGCGCAAGGCCGAGGAGGCGCGCCTGAGGAAGCAACAGCTGGAGGCCGAGGTGGAGCTCAAGAGAGACGAGGCCCGGTAACCTGGCCCCTGGTCCGCCCCTCCCGCTCCCACGGCCATGCCCCCCTTCCCGTCCCCCAGCCCCATCCTGCCGTCTGCGGGTCTAGGCTGAGCCCTGGTTGACGTGCTTCTGGGCTCACTCCCCTCCATTCGCACGACGGTCCGCGGCTGTGGGTGCTCGTCCCAGGGTCGCGCCGCTGTGCGGGGGTGCCCGGTGTGCCCGCGTGGAGGCCGGACCGGCCCTCCGAGCCCCGCCGAGCGCGTCTGAGGAGCGCGTGTGTCCTGCAGGCGCAAGGCCGAGGAGGACCGGATCCGGAAGGAGGAGGAGAAGGCGCGACGGGAGCTCATCAAGCAGGAGTACCTGCGCAGGAAGCAGCAGCAGATCTTGGAGGAGCAGGGGCTGGGGAAGCCGAGAGCCAAGCCCAAGAAGCCACGGCCCAAGTCCGTCCATCGAGAGGAGTCGGCCAGCGATTCGGGGACCAAGTGCTCCTCGACCCGTAAGCAGGCGGGGCGTGCGGGGCGGCTGCGTGCGGCGGCGGGGTGGCCGAGGCGGGCCTCGCGGCAGCTCTCCTGTCTCAGCAGCCGACCCCCTGAGCCGGGCCCAGTCGGGCTCCAGCCTGTCCCTGGCCTCCGCGGCGACCACCGAGCCCGAGAGCGTGCACTCGGGGGGCACGCCTTCCCAGCGGTAAGGGGGGCACGTGGGGTGGACGTGGGGGGGCGGGTTGTGTGCTGTGATTTCGGGGTGATCCCCCCCACCCCCGCCAGGCTGCATCAGGGCCGTGGAGCTGGAGCACTCTGGCTTTGTAGCCTCTGCTGCAGGGCTGTGTGTTTCCCGTGAGCGAGGACGCATCCCTGAATACCCGCTGTTCCCAGATGGTGCCTCAGTGGGGCCTCTAGTCTACGCTCTGTGGTCACCAGCTGTCCTGTAGTGTCCTGGATGGCCTAGGACCCCACTCAGGACCGCGCATGGCCCTGAGCTGTGGGCCTCCTTAGTCGAGACTGGTCCTCTGCCCTCTGTCCTCCGTCACCCGGGTGCAGTTCCTGTGGTGGCCGCCCGTCGCTGGGGCTTTGCGGGACGTGGTTCAGCCTGCGTGTCTCCGGTGGCCGCTGTTTGTCGCTGTGGCCGGTGTGAGGCGGTGGCTTCTGCTGACGCGGGAGAACTTCCCTTGTGACTCAACAGTAATTTGGGAGGACGCACTGGGGACCTCATTAGTACCACCGCCAATTGCCTTGTCCCTTCTCCCTGTGTGGTGTGGGCCCCCCGTGTCCTCTGTCCTTTACTGTGTGTGTCATCCTGTGGCCATGGCCACGTGGCCCTCCTCTTCACATGTCTGGTGGCTTCTGTCACCGGGGCCGTGGACAGGGCCCACGTCAGGGACTCTGGGTCCTGGCTGGGGTTTTGCTCCGCTGCTCGGTCACCTGGGCTGGCCGGCCCCCTTGGGGGCAGCCCCCAAGGCTGCTTTGCCAGCACTGGCTGGGCTCCGTGGAGACTGCCCCGAGGGGTGCCCTCAGGCCCGTCCGGGGTCAGAGAGTCGTTGAGACCCGGGGTTTTGGACTCCAGCCCCCTGTGCTCCCTCCCTCGCTCCCTCCCTCCCTCCGGGGGTCTTGCCTGCGGTGTGTCAGCAACACAGATGTCCCAGACTGTGTCCGGCAGGGAGCCAGTGCTGCTTCCCTGCTCCACTGGGGTGGCGCCTAAGACAGACCTCTGATGGAGGCCAGCGTCCCTCCAGGGTGTCTGCTTTCGTCACACTGTTGTACCCGAGGCGTCGGACTTCTGTGTTTTGCCCAGTTTATAGTTGTGCTCCGTGGGGCGGAGGGCGGGTCAGACGGGGTTGCCCCCCTGCATTGCCGCCCGTCTCCTCCACCGCGGACGTTCCCTCTTGCCTGGATGGTGTGGGCTGGCTGGTGTCGGGTGGGCTCAGCCAGCCAGTGTGGGCGGTGGGCGAGGGGGTGCCCGTGACCATCCCTGCCCTGCCCCCGTTGCCCCTCTCCTTCAGCAGAGTTGAGTCACTGGAAGCCTTGCCCACACTGAGCCGCAACGCCAGCAGGAGCACGGACAGAGACTGGGAAACAGCGTCCGCAGCATCCTCTCTCGCCTCCGTGGCCGAATACACAGGTAACGGCCTCGCTCCCCATGGAGGTCACGGGCGTGTGTCCCTGCCGGGGTGGGGCAGGCTGTACTTGGCTCTCCAGCCACCTGAGTGGCTGGCGACGTGCCTTTCTGTCCCTGTGGCCTCACGCTGAGTAGTGTGTCTTGGCACTGGGGAACCTTAGACTTTCGAAACTATTTCTCGGTTTTGTCTTTTTTATATCAAAGTAAGTGAAACTAGAAGGGGGACAAACTAATAATCACTTTGATCCTTTTCTAGTTTATTTAAAGTTCATAACTCGGAATGAATTCTTTCACATAGATTTGAAGCAGCTGTTACTTTCCCTTTCTAAAAGCCTTGACCTCGCTGACCCAGCCAGCCTGCTGCTTGGCTCTGGGGAACTGGGGTTTTTTTGCGCGTGTGAGCATGCAAGTGTGCATGCCTTAGAGTATACGTCTGTGACTCTTGCCTGTTTTCACAGGTCCCAAGCTCTTCAAGGAGCCCAGTAGCAAGTCAAACAAACCGATTATTCACAATGCTATTTCTCACTGCTGTCTGGCCGGAAAAGTGAATGAACCTCACAAGAATTCAATATTAGAGGCAAGTATCAAATGTCAGCATTCAGTTTTTTTCTTTAAGTGGCGTATAGTTGGCACACAATGTTATGAACCATTAGATTTTTATGTAGAATGAAGGGCTTTTCCTAAAACAGAAGCTCACTGTTCACACGTTTGGGCTGCCTGGTGCGGCCCCGCTGCTGGTGCGTGGGAGAGAGCGCACTCACATGGGAGCCGTCCGCTCGGCGCTCCGTGGCTCAGGGGGAGGGACGGCTTGAGGAAGAGCAGGCTTCAGACGAGCCAGAGTCAGACTGCTGTCCTGGGGACAGAGCTGGAGTCCAGGGCAGGGCCCTATGGTGCGAAGCAAGTGGCGAGAACCAGTAGCCTCTGTGGGTTAGCCGGGGCGGGGTGACTGCGGGTAGCGGAGGGGGCCGGGTGGTTTCTGCACTCTGATGCCTGTGGCCAAGGCGGTGTCGGCTGGAGACCGAAGGAATTGGCAGAGGTGTCCTGAGGGATGAAGGGGAGCACGGCGGCAGGAGGGGGCTCCAGTTTCAGCTCCCGGATCACTGGAGAGATGGAAGTTTGGTGGTAAAATGCCTGTTGTTTGGTTCTGTTGTGCTGACCGCTGCCTCCCTGCGGGCAACTGATCACACCTTATGTGAGAATGCGGTCAGACCTCGGTCATTTCAAGGTGAGCTGATGGTGGTCAGCAAGACGATCTGCAAGGCAGTTGGCAGGAGAGGGTCAAGGTTAGGACTTGGACGCCCTTAGCCTCACTGGCACTCAGTGTCGGGGGGAGCGATGCTCTGTGCACCATGCAGGGGTGGGGTACGCCGCTCCTTCGGTGTATCACGCTGGTCTGGATGCTGGGGACCAGTCAGGGAGCAAACCCAAAGGTCCGGGCTGTGAAGCTGACATCGTGGGGAGTGAGGCGGCCCCTGATAGAGGAGTTTGTGGGCTTCTTCCGGGGCAGGCAGGGCACGGTGCCTGCTCTGTGGGGCTTGGCGCTGGTGTTGGGGCGTGAAAACGCCACAGACTGTGTGGATGAATGGGCGTGGCTCCGTCCCATAAAACTGTTTAGAGCAGCAGGTGGTGGCCGCGCTTGGCCGTGCTGTAAGCGAGGAAGCGACCAGTAACCTGGGAGAGGCGGAGGAGGGTGGGATGAGAGCCTGGGGGAAGGATGCTGCAGGCAGCTGGGAGCATGGCACGCACGGTAGCACGTTGGTGGGGGGCCTGGGGGAGCTCGGGGCAGGTCAGAGGGCACGGGGCAGCTCCCACAGGGTCTCTGTTGGCGGAAGGACCCCAGCTTTGCTTTCAGTGAAGTGGTGAATGCAGCTGTGGGCGGAGGAGGGCCCAGAAACAACCCGCCCTGATTCACAGTCATGTTGACTAGCGGGCCGAGGATAGACGTGAGGGGAGCGAGGATGCGAAAGGAGGCTGGTGCCTGGGACGGGCCGCCGGCGTGGGGGGCGTGGGGGGCGTGGGGCGGGCAGGAAGGGCCCAGTGCCTGGAGTGCTGCTTATTTGCATCTTGCCCTGTGTTTAAACACAATTTTTATTTAGTTGGAAGTCAGTATTGTGTACACTTTTGGATTCTGGTTCCAGAATCCATTAATCTTTTAAAATATATATTTGTGTGTTAATATATTTGAGTTCATCACAAGCCTATTATATTCTCACAAAACTAATAGGTATTTATGACAAATAAGTCTGTTTTCTAAAACAGAATTAATTAGAAGAGTGGATTTGTTTTACATTTTTACAAGTCTTCTAAATTCCTGGCTCTACAGAGGACGGCTGGGTCCCTGTCCACTTCTGTAGCCGTTACAGGAACGACCGTCCCCAGCCTCCGGAGAAGCCCCTTGCCGCGGGCCGAGAGGGTGAAGGCAGAGCCTGGCCGCTGCTGCAGGAGGGTGCTGGGCTCAGAGACCCCTGGCGGGGGGAGGTGCTGGGGTAGGCGGTTCAGCTGGGGCTTTAACAGGAAAGTGGTCTGGAATTCAGAGCACAACACAGCGGACCCTGTAATGAGCACCCACAGTGCTGCTTGCCTCGGGCTCCTGTGGGTGACCGCGTCCCTGAGGTGTCGTTCACACACACAGACCTGCAGGTCGGCGATTTTCCGTCTGCTTGCCAAGTAATGCGGCTGTCAGCGCTGATTCCAGCACAGAAAGAAACCCTGTCCCCACCTGCCCTCCCTGCAGCCCCCGGCTCCCACCAACCTGCTGTCTGTCTCTGGACGGGCCTCGCCTGCATGCGTCCCATGAAGGGGATCCCGTGCAGGGTGGCCTTTTGGGGCTGTCTTCTCCCCCAAAGCATCCCGGCTTTGTCTCATCCCTGTTCAGTGCGTGTCAGCACCTCACTCCTTTTCGTGGCCGAATCCTACTCCATCGTGTGGATGGGCCCCAGTTGGTTTATCCGTTCTCCAGTTGAAGGACGCCTGGCTTTCCACTTTTCTGATGGTGGTGAATGCTGCTGGTCAGCAATCACATCCGAGGTTTTGTGCGGAAGCTTCGGCTTCTCTCGCGTCTCCACCTCAGACAAGAACCGCTGAGCCACAGGGTGACACTGTGCTTGACGTTCCGGGCAGCTGCCCAACCGATTTCCGCTCCCTGCGGCCACGTGGGAGGCTCCGGTCTCTGCACCGCCCCCAGCACTTGCTGTCGTCTTCCTGTTCGGTTGGGGCTCTCCCAGTGGGCGCGAGTGCTGTCCCAGTGTGGGTTTTCGTCTGCGTTTCTCTGGTGGCTCGTGATGTCGTGTGTGACTTTTCTCTCCCATTTCCAAAGCATTGCTTCTCGCACACCTCGACTTCTAAGTCAGGTGTCGGGGGCAGGTGCCGTGCCCCCGACTGTCCGAGTGGGAAGACTGGAGCCCCGGGCTGTGGGTGGGCCTTCCCGAGAGCGGGTGGCCCGGTGGCCCTGGGCTCGGGCAGCGCCCACGGAGCGCCGGAGCAGCTCTGAGTGTTGGAGCGACTCTCAGGCCCACATCTCTGTTCCTTTACCCCCCGGTACAGGAGCTGGAGAAGTGTGACGCCAATCACTACATCATACTGTTCCGCGACGCCGGCTGCCAGTTCAGGGCGCTTTACTGCTACTATCCTGACAGCGAGGA
The DNA here is from genome assembly GCF_002201575.2 of Neomonachus schauinslandi. NCBI lineage: Eukaryota > Metazoa > Chordata > Mammalia > Carnivora > Phocidae > Neomonachus > Neomonachus schauinslandi. The sequence continues at coordinate 91,884,909 of NC_058415.1, read as the reverse complement.
GATCTACAAACTAACGGGCACGGGGCCAAAGAGCATCACCAAGAAAATGATTGACAAGCTGTACAAATACAGCTCAGACCGAAAACAGTTTAACCTGATCCCAGCCAAAACCATGTCCGTCAGCGTGGACGCGCTCACTATTCATAACCACCTGTGGCAGCCCAAGCGGCCCGCGGTGCCAAAGAAGACCCAGCCCCGCAAATGACACCAGTGCTAGCGGGCGGGTCTGAAGGGCGCGCGGGCAGGATCGGTAGTTGCTCTTTTCTTCCGTTTGGGTACGAAGTGTGCATAGTCACAGACCTTCCCCAGAGAGGCTCCCAGTGAACCACGGAAAACCCTCCCTTGGCTCCCAGCGCACACAGGATGCCGGACGGAGCGAGGCGGGGGACGAGGCACTGCGTTCAGCAGCTCACGGAGGCCACGGCCGCTGCTGACCTCGGAGGGTCAGACGAGGGGTGCGCGTGTCTCGAGGTCTCCAGGCCGTGGATCCCTTTACTTGAAGTTCTCCTTCAGTGTGAATGGAAAGTGACCCCCTCTGCTTTGTCCCCTCCTATCCCACCCCCTTTTGCACGTGACCTGACGCCCCTCGTGCTGACCAGCTGGGGTCCCGGGAGATGAGTGGGCTGGGCTCGGTCTCGGGTCAGGGTGTTGGAATGTCTTTAGGAAAGGGATCTGAATTGGGGGGATCTTGTTCATTTGAGAAATTGTATGATATTTATTGATTGTGTCTACTGCCAATGTTTATATCCAGTTCTAAGATTTCTGAAAAAAATTCTTGTTCTTTGCTGCTCAGAAAACGTTTACTGAAAATACCAGTTCACTAAAAGCACTGAAAATCTGCAAAGTCTGTCTTCTGCTAAGATGCCGTTTACAGGCGTGGAGACGCTTCTTGCTGGCACGCGACCGTGGCAAGGGGTACGGTCAGCCGGCATCTGCCTGACTGGAAATAGGCAAACAGAGCAAATTCTAGCCATCGCTCGCGAAGTTTTGGATAGTACTCTAATGATTTGTTCACTTTAATAAAGACAGATTTTGGTAAAGTAGACTATTTTTCACTCTGAGCATGTTTCTCTGGAGAGGTGATGCCCTTCAGCTGATGGTTCCTTTAGTGGGTTTATGGTGTCCTGACCCGTCCATCTTGATTCTGGCTTCTGAGGAGCCGCATGCCCTGCGAGGGGTGTGCGGGGCTCCGTTTAGATGGACCATTCTATCCTGCGTATTTAAAAACAATGTAAGTGGTTATTCGCAGTTATGTTGGAACTCCAAGTGAGCGGAACGGCTCTGGATCCCCTCCGTGTTGGTTCAGACGATCGTTCGCGCTTCTCCCGACCAGATGCTCCTGGGAGACAGGTGCGCCCAGCCCCGCCTGGCCTTCACGCGGCTGCAGTCCTGCCGACGCTGATTGACCGGCGGCTCCGAGCCCTGGTCTGAGCCAGCCGCCGGAAGATTCTGGAGTCACTTGCGTTAGTTTTGCACCTTTCCTTGGAAGTATTACTTGAATCTATCTCGAGCTGCAGAAAACCCTAAAGAGGAATAGAGAAAGTCAGACACACGTCACTGCTCCCTAACTTCAGGTAGGATGAAAGGTAGGTGAGTTCTGTACCTGAGGAAGGAAGGAACAGGCTACAGGACACGGGAAGGAACTGTGGGCCCGCCTCCCACCTCCTCCCGTTGCCCGCGCCGTCCTCCGAAGACGCCCGGGTGTGTAAGTTCTGTGAGGGCAGCAGCTCGCCCTGTGACTGAGTAGCAGGGGCCGTGTGATCCTGGAAGCGGAGCACTAAGGGGTCCTGAGCGAACTGTCTTGTTCCCGTGCTTGTCACTTGTGTGTTCATTTCTCACTGTGTGTTTGATATTCTATTTATTTTAAGAAATCACTAAAATGTAATAAAGTAACTAATTTGCTTTTTATTGATCACACGTGTGTGAGGCTGCTGTGGCTCCTTGCTTTAGAGGACTCCCCTTCGTTTTTCGGTAACAAGCACTCCTCTCCGAGAAAGTCACGTCCTTCTGTCTTGGGGAGTAGGGAGGCTTTCTGACCAGCTGCTTCCTTCGTGAGGTCAAACCTTGTGAGCGCTTCTCTGCCGACTCACAAGGAACAGGGTCCTGTTGAAGTAAGTGGAATGTGATGATGATGATGATTTTTTTTAGATTTTATTTATTTGACAGAGATACAGCGAGAGAGGGAACACAAGCAGGGGGAGAGGGAGAGGGAGAAGCAGGCTGCCCGCTGAGCAGGGAGCCCAATGCGGGGCTCGATCCCAGGACCCTGGGATCATGACCTGAGCCGAAGGCAGACGCTCAACGACTGAGCCACCCTGAGGTGCCCCGAATGCGATTATTTTTAAGGAAGACTCAGGTGCTCCTGGCATAGAGCTGGGAAATTACGTTCCTGCCCGACCTCTGGGTAAATCCTGGGTTTTCTTGATGTGATTAGTCAACATACGGAATATCTCGAACATCATCCGCATGCAGTCTCTTTTCACTGTTTGTTATGTCAACAGGCACTAACTTAGCAGCTGACATTTTTTTTTAAAAGAGTTTATTTGAGAGAGGGAGGATGCGAGAGCACAAGCAGGGGGAGCGGCAGAGGGAGAGGGAGAAGCAGACCTCCCCGCTGAGCAGGGAGTCCAACATGGGCTTGATCCCAGGACCCCGGGATCACGACCCGAGCTGAAGGCAGATGCTAACTGACTGAGCCCCGCAGGCGCCCCAGCAGCTGACATTTCTGACATCCTGTCTTCAGGCCAGTGCATGCTGACATGGCCGATGGAAGCATTTGGGGTTCTTTGTGCATTGATTGGTATAGCAAACTTCTTTACTATGAAAAACTTCAGACCCATGGGATGCATTTTGTCGAGATTTTAGTCCTTTCTGGCTTGATGTGGCAAACATTTTTCAGTTCTTTAGGACTGCATTATAGCTTTGTAAACGTTTCATTCCCAAAGCCTCTACGGTATTTGTGTCACGTTGTAAACTTCTTATGATGGAAAGGTAGCACATCTTTTTATTGCTTCTTGGAATTCTGAATGAAGTCAAGCTGCGCTTGCCTAACCACAGAATCTAACTTTGTAGAGAAAGTCAATCAGATGATTGACGTTTACATGTAAGTCCTTGGTCCTGACGTAGAGTGCCAGGAGCCCGAAGGGTTGGTGTTTTAAGATGGATGACACTCGAGCAAGTGAGTCCTCCCTTGACATTTCTCTCGCGTCCATACACACGTGTGCATGAGTGTCGTAGAGATGGATGTGTGCATGCGCAGGTGGCCCCTCTCACCGTGGGGCCTTCCGCCCTGTGTCCTCCGTGCGCCGCTCCCAGAGCCGTCTCTGGTCAGGTGTTTAGGCCCCAAGCCTGCTCTTCGATGAGGTGGAGATGAGGAGAATCATTCTAAGTTCACTCCTGGGCTGTACTTCTGCTCCTTGTGACTGTGGTTGTCCTCTGCAGGGGAAAGTACTGACCTGAATAAACTTTCCTTTTGGAAGGAACTTGGGTTAAGATTAACTTGGGTCACCTTTGATGATGGGTGCTGACTTGTGTGGATGGGCCTTGACTTCGCACCTCTTTCCGTCAGAGTGTGTCACGCGCGGAAGGGACCCGGGGCATTGCTGCTCGCATCCGTCCGCACCGGCCGAGAGCAGGACGTACCCAGGGTGGCATCTTCGGTCAGCAGCTCCGGGCGCCTGGCTGCAGTCTCCTTGATGGCGCCCCTGGGTCCGGTGTCGCCGGCAGACCTGTGCTGGGGGTTCTGTCTTCAGTTGCACGTGAAGGCCCGAGCCGTGGATGTGGCCTGAGATCTCGGGGAGGCACTTGGCCTGAAAAGCGTCTCAGTGTCCCTATCCTGCTGTCTGCTTCTCTCCGTCCTGGGAAAATCCTTGTGCTCGTTTGTCTGACAGTGAGCAGAGAGGGATGATCCCCGCTCTCTGCCTCACGTGGTCCTCGTGCTTTAGAAAGAGCAAGTTCTGAATTATCTCCTAAATAACAAGGGAAGTATCTCGCCAAAGCCACTTATAATTTATGAGTATAGAGCGATGAGTGATGAGTAATGAGTAATAGAGCAAAGAAATGTAGTAAAAATCTCCACGTACAGGCATGCAGTTTGTGAAAAGTTTGTTTCAGAGAAAATAACTTCTTGGCAATGAAAACATTGGGTTGCTTCCTCTGCGGAGAAGCAGCAACAGTGTTAAGACCATTTCCCATGACAGCCAAGGCCAGGCGCGTGTCCTACAAAGGCCAGAGGCTAATGGACGTGGCGTCTGCAGATTGGTCGTCTTGACGGGACGCAGCTGGCCTGCCTGGCGCTCTGGGTGCCTCGGCCTGGGCGGGAGTCAAGGTCCTGACCTCGGCCCGGCTGTCCCGCGTTGGGGTTGCTGGAAGATGCTCCTGGCGGGTCCGTGCACGGGGTCCCCGCCGATGGCAAGGGCGGTGGCGGTCTCGGGAGGACGTTGCTGCCTCCGCAGACCCAGGTGGAGACAAGCCCACGGTACCACGCACGAGACGGTCTCGTGCCATTTGGCTCTCGTTCTAGAACGAAAGGCACAGAAGGGTCCCTCGCTGTCTCACACCGTCACCAAGAGGAAGTCACGTGGACCCTCGTGGTACTGCTTCCCCCGTGGGTTAAGTGGCATGTGGGGTCCTGGGCCGTGATGGGGGGTGTCCGAGGGGCCTCGTTTGTAAGCCGTTACTTTTAGTCGAGCTGATGAAACTCTTCAGTTTTGCAAGAGGCAGAATTTACTTTTTGCCTTTTTATTCCACATGGTAAGTTTTTGTTGGTTTCATTACAAAACAATCCTTGTTCTTTTTTTGAACTGAAGCAGAACATACCTATAGAAAAGTAAATGAATCACAAGCGTACGGCATAATACGTTTTCACAAAGTGCTTTTTAAAATTCTTAAATGAACAGTTCCGAATATTTGTCAGCCAAGTTCTCCCTAGGATAGTTTGCTCCTCTGTTCTGCTTATCTGTCGGTATCTTGTCCACTTGAGTAGGCGTCTAGCTGACCAGCTTCGTACCCACTTCTGCCCCGTTGGGGTGATGCGAAGGCAAAGCGCAGTCAGAGACCATTGGCGGGGTTGAAAGGCACCGCTGTTTCATATTTTGTGCGTGTATTTATTCAAATCAGACTCTGGTGCAGCCGGCAGATACCCCCGAGTTTAACAGGCGGTCAGTTCCTGGTCCGCTTGGGCGCACGCGGACCCGGGGAGGGTGGGCCAGCACGGACTAAAGCAGACTGACCGGGTCCGGGTTGGGGCATTATGCACGTCCTTCCCTTGGAGTCACACCGGCTGTTCCTCTGCTGGGTGTGAAATGCAGTGTCCGGAGTGCCGAGGGCCGGGCCAGGGCAGTGAAGAGCCGGGCGAGGGGGCCTGGGGCCGGCACAGGATCCTGGAGGGCCCGCAGAGGACACCTTCCCCTCGCTGTTTGCACTCAGGCTGGGCGGTTGGCACCAGATGGGCATGCTGTAAAACTGGGTTAAACTTCCCATTGGGTTGAGGTCCGGGGACACGGAGGCCTTGCTCCTGCACCCCGACTGAAGCGTTGCGAGGAAGGTTGTGTGAGGAATCCCGTGCGACCCTGGGAGCGCGGGGGACTGGGGGAGGCACGGGGCCACGACGCCACACCGAACTCTGCGGGGACCGGAGCGCGGTAGCGTGGACGGCCCGTGCAGCCGGGACAGTGGCTGAGCAGAGTCACCGCCTTGGTCAGACGTGGACCGGGGATCCCACGAGGAGGGGAGGGGAGGGTGTGTGCTCTTGGGGCGTGTGCTTGGTGGGGGCCCTTCTTGCCTGGAGTCTCCCTTACAGGAAGGTCACGGGCGTTTTCAGGGTGGGAGTAGATAGCCACAGAGTCCGTGGGCCTCCAGGAGCCCGCCCGGTGCTGCCCAGCCCTCCAAGCGCCCAGGAGCAGTGTCCAGAAGGGCTTTGTGCAGGCCCGGGGTGGGAAGGCCTCACCTCAAGTGACCTTAAGTGGTGAAAAAGTGGCACCCTCGAGGGGCTGGGCCCGCTCTGGTCGCCTAGCCTCTGACTGACCCCTGCGGGCTTGCGAGGAGGCCCGCGGAGGGCTGGGCGCTGTGTCAGGCACGCGCGGCAGCCCCCGGTGCCCCGTCGCCTTGGTCCTGGCGATCAGCATCCTCAGGCGGACCAGAGGTGGGAGGGGGAGAGACGGGTCGGTGTTCCGGTGTAAGTGGCCATGCTCGGGCGACGTCACACAGCTTTATGGGAAGACAGATGGCAGCCTCACGCCCACTTTGTCACGCGGCGCACTCCCCGCCAGCCACTTCAGAGGTGCCCAGGGTCTGTGTGCTCTGCGTCCTGCATCTGGAGATGGAGAGCTGGAGGTGGTGGTGGTTTAAGGTGAATTTGCATCTTCCTTCCGAGCGCTTACAAGTAATCGTTTACTGCGGTCCTGCCTTTTCTGCCTTCAGATAAACCTGCTAAGGCAGCCCTTGTCTGGAAGCCCCATTAGAGGCAGCGCTTCTGTCGCTCAGGACGAGGGCACGAGGGCGGGGAGCCGGGAGGGCGGGCTGCTCACATTGTGGGCGGCTCTTGCAGGGCCCCCAGGCCTGCGCCCCCCGAGCGACTCTTGTAGCCTGGACTGGGAGTGGATTCGTTGACCAAAACAGTCCCGGCTTTCCAGACAATTACATTTGATTTCTGTTTACTTAAAAACTAACAGTTCCGTGGAAAGTGTGAGATGTGTGGATAGCTCACGCTGTGCCGGGCACCTGCGGGCGTGGACGCCCCCTCGGGGCCGCACGGCCGGTTCACCCCGCCGTCCACACGGCTCGCCCTGTCCTCATGGAGCTGCGGAGACGGTTTCCAGAGGCACCGTGACTTGGAGTCTCCAGGAAAGAATGCTGCCGGTAAGACCACGCCAGCCCGCTGATCCTGAGACAGCTGTGATTTGAGAGATGCTCAGATGCAGGGGGAGAGGCGGCGAGTACGTCCCAGACCCACGAAGCGGGCAGACCGCGCAGGGAGGAGAGGAGACGAGCCTGGGAGCCCTGGTGTCTCAGGGCAGGTCAAGGGGAGGACGTCGCCACGTTCCTGGCCCCGGTGCTCCTGCCAGTGCTAAGGCCTGAGTGCAGCTCAGGGGCTCACGGGGACCCTGGGAATCCGGGCTTCGGGGCGCATGGGCCGCCCTGACGGTTTCACCAGCGAGCACTCGCGGGGGAGCCGTCATTCCAGGGGCATCCGGGTCACACGTGCCTCCTCTCCTGGGAGCCTCCGGCTCGTTCTCCGGGCCCGCGTTTAAGTGGATTGCTTTCACTGCTTGGTACTTTTTTCTTAGTGATTCATAGAAATTTAAAAAATAAACAGCAATCTTAGATGACGCAAGCTGCACATATGGCAAATCGTGGCTTTTTGACGGCAACATTGGCGTTTGGAACACAAGCTCATCTCGGGGGCTTTTTTTTTTTTTTTTTAAAGATTTTATTTATTTATTTGAGAGAGAGAATAAGAGAGAGAGAGCAGGAGAGGGGGGAGGGTCAGAGGGAGAAGCAGACTCCCTGCCGAGCAGGGAGCCCTATGCGGGACTCGATCCCGGGACTCCAGGATCATGACCTGAGCCGAAGGCAGTGCTTAACCAACTGAGCCACCCAGGCGCCCCCATCTCGGGGGCTTTTACCGAGTGTTTCCCTGATCACGGTGGAGGAGAGCACGTTTCTGCGTCTCTGTTGGTCATTTTGAGTTTCCTCTTTTGTAAGATGTCTGTTCAAGTGTTTTGCCTCTTTTTCTGTTGGGTTGTCTTTTTTCTTGTTAATTCACAGCAGGTAAGTTTTTGAAAGATAATACAGAAAAGATAATATAAATGGCCCACTCTGTGACTTTCCACCATTTTGTTGGTGTTGTGATAAACACGTTTTTCAGGTTTATTTGGCCCAGGTACCCTTGTTCTTACTAGAGCTGCTGTGAGTTTACGGCGGTGTTTTTGAAATGAGCTTCACGTGTACAGCTGGTATTCTGGGCTGTGTTCGGGTCCTCGAGCACCAGAGCTGGCTTTCGCAGCCGTGTGTGAGGTGGGAGCCCTGTAGCATTTGTCCGCGGAGGCCTGATGACCAGACCCTTTGGAGCGCAGCCCCTTCCCCAGCGTCCCACTGTGCTGCCATGGGGCTCCTGTGGCGGTCTCAGGCCTGCTGGCACACGTGGGAGGCGGAGAGACCACCCCACAGGCGCCCACAGCCTCGTCTCCAGAACCTGTGTGTGACTGTGCTTGGTTGATGGTGAACGGGGTAAGGCCGCGGAAGGAACTGGGCTTGCTTCTCAGCTGACCTTGAGATGGGAGGTGACGCTGCTTGTCCGTGGAGCCCAGGGGGCCACAGGGACCCTCAGAAGTGCAAGAGGGAGGCAGCCGAGGGTCAGAGGAGGAGCCGTGGCAACAGAAGTGGGGTGCAGGGAGGTGCCACGTGGCCGGCTTTGTCCGTGGACGAAGGGACCAGGAGCCCGGGAACATGGGTGGCCTCCAGGATCCAGAAAAGGCAAGACACAGGTCCTCCCTGAGGGCTTCCAGAAAGGAGTGAAGCCCGCTGACCCCTTTTTCTTACCCAGTGAGGCCGGGGTTGCATTTCTGAGCTCCCCGAACTGGTGAGAGCGTCCATTCGTGGTGTTGGAAGCTGCTATGCCTTGGCAGCTCCTCGCCGCGGTCGGAGCCAAGCCGGCTGCCCGTGTCTGCGGCACGTCGTGCGGGTCTTACTCCCTGTGGCCTGCTCACGGGCCGTGGTATTTATGAAGTCAGCCGCTCCCATCAAGAATGTCTTGAATCCTTTTGCATGTCATTGTCTACATGCTCCCACAACCATCCTCAGAAATTTGCAGTCTTAAATGTCTTTGTTAAAAATCAAGAAAGATTGAAAAAAAAACCTGGAAGGAAGAAGAAATTCAGCATGTGAAAAGCAGACACCGATGAGAGAACCAGACACAGAGGAACCGGTCGGTGAGACCAGCCCGGCTGTGCCCTGGACCCCGACCGGAGGAAGCATGGGGGTACAAACCGCGTCCGCTTCTTACCGATGGGCGGGCGTACAGAAGCCGAGCTCAAGTAGCACAGTGGATCCCGCGGTGTTTTGGAAGACGAGGACATCACAGGAACGGAAATGTCTTGGCGTAATCCACACTAACAGCGTAAAAGAGAAAAACTGTGTGTGAAAACAGTTGCTAACACTCAAGATGTACTCGTCAGTTTTGCAGTTAGAACTGCTGTAATTGACTACACCTGCCAGAGACTTCCAGCAAACTCCACATTTGACAGTGGGACACAGGAGGGGTCCCCGTGCAGGTCAGGATGGAGGCCAGGTTGCCTTTGGTCACCGTAACTAGGCAAGGCGTTCCTGGACGTCCGAGCCATCGTAATAAGAAAAATGAGGTACGACGTGTAAAAGTAAACAAAGGAAGCCTCGTTGAAAGCGGGGTCTCCCCTTGCGTTGTGACGGGAAGAGCCTGTTGGGTTCCCCATCCCCAGCAGAAGGAAGGGGGCCTGCGGGCACTCGGTGAAGCAGCCCCTCCCGGCCACCGCCGCCGGACGGGCCTGTGGCTCACCCTACACGCTCGTCCTGGGTTGTAAGTCTCTGCTATTCCCAAATAAACTCATTTTGCTGCTAAAATAGCTGGCTTTTTTGTTTATTTAAGGTCAACAAAAGGTAGGAAAAGAAAAACCCAGGTGGTTATTATTTGCAGAAATGTGAAAGTCCTCTTAGAAAAGCAAAAATGAACAGATGACCAGTATTTAAGTCCAGAGAGGTGGCCGGTAACAATCCAGCATGTGAACCAGCGTTTCTGGACCCACTCGTAACCAGCTGCGTCAGGAAATGCATTGTGCAAAGGGGTCATGGAGCAGGAAGACTAGGACGTCCCTGGGAAGAAGCCCAGTATGAAGTGCGCAGGACGCTGCGGTCACTTAGGACATACTTGGAAGCAGGGCGGTGGCCAGGGCTCAGCTGGGGAGATTCCGCCACCCAAGTGGGTCTACAAATGGAATGCCGCCCCAAGCAAAAGTCCCCAGAGACCTAGTGTGCGGTTTGATCAACTGACTCTGGGTTTGGATTTGGGGACCAAGGACAAGACAGCCCTGAATTTGGTGCCTGCTGTCGTCCTGTCTTCCAGGTTTGGAGAGGGGCTTTGGGGCCCCTGGTGCCTCTTGTCCATCTCAGCTCCCTTTGCTGGGGCCCCAAGTGCTCAGCACCAGCTCTCAGAGGAGGTGCTGGGGGAAGGGGTTCCCCTTGGAGGACCCCTGAGCCCCCATGTACAGCAGGACAGCTGGGCTCCAGCCAGTGGGGCCGCCTCAGAGCTCAGGGTGGGTGATGAGCACCCCGGGACCCCTCCTGTCCTGAAGGGCCAGGACCCCGAGATGGGACGGAAGAGGGGGCTGTGGCAGATGCCCAGAGCGAGCCTGGAGCCCGCAGTGTCTCGGGACACGGGACAGCGCAACAGGGTGGCCTGGTGAACAGTCCTCCCGGCAACCTGGAGGGACCCTGGAGGCATGGTGCCGGCGGCCGTGAGGAGCCTGCCTGGGAGCCAGGCACACCGGAGACCTCCGGGGAACCCTGTCTGAGGAGCCCCTCGTCCACTTCTGGGGCCCGGAGACCCCAGGCTCTGGGCCAGGCCCGGGTGGTCCGGCCAGACCTGACAGGGTCATTCGTCACCAGCTCAGTGCTCTGCACCAGGGCAAGGTGGAAGGTGCCAGCGATGCTGTGGGCTCACGTGGCAGACACGTGGCAGGGCCCACAACCTAGCTCCGTTGGTGGACAGAGTCTTGGGCCAGAGACCCCACTCTGGGGTGTCCCCAAGCTCCTGCTGATCTCACTGGGCTGCCCCTGGGGGCCTGGAACGGCGGAGGTCCTCCCCCCAGCCCCAGGCAGGCGGGCCGAGGTCCTGGACTTGGAGCGGCCCACGCGCCACCCCGGACCGCAGACCTCCGTGTGCGTCCAGCCTGCCCTGCTGTGGGGTCCCACCTGGCGCGCAGCAGCCTTCTTCGCGGACCCGCAGCCCTGCCCGGCCCGTCTGCTGTAAGACCCCCGCCCCTGCAGCTTCCAGAATGCTGAGTCCAGCTTGAGCCCCCGGGGAGACCACTGGGGTGTGCACCGGGGTGAAGACGAGGCCGCCTGCCTCGGCGGTTCTGTGGAGCCCGGGGAAGGTTCGTGAGCTCCTCCCGCGGACACAGCTCGCGGCTCTTGATAATTTGGGGGCTCCTTTTGCCACGCATGGAGGGTGAGCTCACCCCCCAGCTCCTTGCCGTTCTGCTTGCGGCCTTGTCTTTGGTTTTGTGATCCTGCTTTCTGCCTTCTGTGGTTTTCGTGGATTTTACACGGTGCCGCACCCTTTTGTCTCTCAGCACATCACTTGGACTCTGGGAGACGGTTTGGGGGTTGCTCTGGAGTTTGCGGTGTCTGCCGCCTCTGCCACCACTTGTGGGCACAGCTCGCCGCTTTGCAGGGCGTGTCCCCCCTGCACCCCCAGGATGGCGCCTTCCCCTTGCCCGCCGGGCACCTCGTGGGGCTCCCGTCTGAGCAGTGTCCTGTCAGATTAGGAACCAGAAGTTTCTCCTGTGTTTGAAACACGGAGAAGCTTCTCGCCCGTCCCGGGGCTGACCCCTCCTGGCGTTCATGCCACCAGCCCCGTTGTCCTCACGCAGCCCTGCCACCCCGTCCTGGTAACCGCGAACTCGGGGCTCACGGCCTGCGCCCCACCTGGTCCCAGGGGTGGGGAGGGTTCTCTCCCCCTCCGCTCCCTCAGGCCCCTGCTGCTGGGTGATGGTGTGGGAGGGAATGCTCACTGGCAGGACCCTGTGCAGGGCCCTGGGGCCCCCACCTGCTCAGCACCCCTTCTTCAGCAGCCCCGGCCCCCGTGGCCACACCAAGGGCCTGCAAGTTCACTGAGGGCAGGAGGCCTGGGCAGGCTGGGCGTGGGGGGGCGTGGGGTGAGCTGGTTGTGTGGCCGGGCCACACCCTCCCTCAGGGCAGGCCCCTCTGCCACCTGCCGCCGTCTAGACACTGTTGACCCTTCCCCTTCACCCAGCTTCTTGGGGTACACTCTGAACAAGAGCCCCCCCTCTGAAACGAACATGGACGCCTCTGTGCTGGTGCACACCCCCCCAGGGCAGCCCTGCTCTCCTGCCCCCCAACACCTGCTGGTCTCAGGAGCCCAGCACTCAAGTGCACCCTCATGTTTGCAGAAAACATCCATTTAATAGAAGGTTCCAGCATTGACCGTGCAACACCTGTCACAGTCACAAAGGAAGCCCGACGGCGTGTCACGCGCGACCATGCTGACTCCTTCCCTGGCGGAGAGGACCTGGGCCAGCAGCCCAGGGTGGGTTGTGCTTCAGGTTGGGGCCAACGGGCGTCCAGTGGCCCGTGGAAACGGCCCAGCCCGCCCGACGCCCGCAGATGTAAACACGGAGGGGTTCTTGGCCGCGCAGTCCTCGCAGGAACCCTCGTGTGTCGGCGGGCCCCTCGGGGCGTCTCGAGGCAGCCCGCCTCCCTCCACGCCCGCCGAGCAGGTCCAGCCTCCGGGTGAGGGGGCCTCAGGCCAAGCTGCTGTGTTCACGGCTCCCCTCCCCTGCCCGCACAGTGTGGAGCGCTTGCCAGCGGGGAGCCCCTCGGGGCCCGACTCTGGGCCCGACCCTCACAGTCGTGTGGCCAAGCCCAGCCCCGTGAGCGGGCCGTCCGTCCATGGCCGTGGAAACACGGCTTGCGCGTGAGCTGCGAGTCTGAGTGTGCCCGGCTGCTGGGGGCAGGGCTCAGCTCCCTCCCGTCCCCCTGCACCCAGCGTCCCCCTGCAGCGCAGCCGTGTGCCCCCGCGGCCCTCCCTCGGCTCAGCCGGGCCCCATCACGAGTTACGGTACGTTGTGTGGGGACGCGGACTGTACAAGTTCGTAAAAACAGGTTAAAAAGGCCTCCCCGCCGGCTTCTCCTGGGGCCCGGGGGCACGCGCCCCCCTCGTCAGCCCGGGTGAGGGCTCCCGTCCGGGGCGGGGCGGGGCGGGGAGGGGCCAGCGTTGCAGCCAGGGCCCAGCTGGCCTGGCGGGGTCCCGGCGCTCCATGCAGTGCGATGCATGCCAATGTGGGGATGGGGCCCGCGGCCCCGGCGGCCGGGCTCCTCGTGGGGCTCAGAGCTGCGTCTCGTCGCGGGTCTCGGGGTTGCAAGAAGCCAGCCGGGGGCTGCAGCTGCCCTTCCGGCTCTGCGCGCCGCTCGCCACGTGGGCCAGGGGGTCGGAGCGGATGAGGTACCTGCCGGGGAGGCGGAGAGCCCTGGGCGCTGCCCTCCGCCCGCTGGGTGCGCAGCGTGGGGGCGCGGCGGGCGCTCGCCTGGGGACGCGGGACTTACACGATGTCGTTGGGCTCCAGCCTCGTGTCGGGCGGGGGGTTGATGAGGACGTAGGAGAGCGTGTTCTGGTGGTCGTTCATCTCGTCTGCAAAGGAGACGGGCCCCGTGGTGGTCACGGCTCAGCCGCCGCCACCCCCTCCGCTCTGCCGCGCCCGACGAGCCCCGGGATCCTCCCAGCCTCTCCAGGCGCCCTGTCTGCACCCCGCGGGGCTGGCCCTGCCTGACGGGGTTACGTGCTGCGGCTGCGGGCCCGGCACGGGCAGGGGTCGGCCACCCACACCCTGGGCAGCCAGCATCTCCAACGTGGTGGCCTCGAGCACACCTGCCGCTTGCACAAACCCGCGTGTGCGCGCACGCTTCCACACACGTCTGACCCAGCCCCCCGCTTGCCCCTCCCCCTCCAGGCCGACCCCCCCTCACCCCTCGTTCACCTCTCTGCTTTGCACGTATGTCCTGTTTCTCAAAACCTGGTCCACGGGGTCAGCCCACAGGGCCCCCCGCCCCCTTCCCAGAGGGGGGGCCCCTTCGGAGCCCACAGGGACCGCCCAGTCTCTGGCGCACAGGTGGCGGGGGGGAGAGTGGGTTCTCTGGAGAAGCACTGGTCCCATCACAGATGCCCCCGGCCACTGCGTTCACTGGCAGAGCCACGAATGGCTCGTGACCTCAGTTTACCCATGTGGCAATGTGTAAAGGCACCTCCTGACCCGGGGCAGCCATCAAGGGGATGGCCCTCCAGAGGGGTCCAGCCCTGGTGGCCCAAGCCCCCAGCTCCTGTCATTTCCTTCCTGCACCGTTGGCTCTTGGCAGGACTGTACCAGCCAGGCCCCCGAGGAAGGGATTCTCTGCAAAGCGGGAGAAGCAGCCAGTTGGCCAGCGAGGCTGGGGGCTGAGCAGTTCGGAGCTGAACGTGCCCCCTGCAGCAACGGGTCGGGCACAGCAGCCTCCTGGGAGGCAGGCGGGGGCACGGGGTGGGCCCTGGGGGGGTGGGTCCAGCAGACACGCGCAGACTCTTGGGCCGTCTCTTGGCACCAGCCTCTGCGTCCACTCCAGGAACAGCTTCCTGGTGACCCTGGCTCTTTGCTCTCTTCCCACAGCCCGTGTTGGGGCCCTTTGGTGGAAGCCGCCAGCCACCGAGCAGGGGGGCTCAATCGGTGGCCGTGCAGGGAGGCACACCTCCCAGGCCCGGGCCCCGCGTGCGTCTGCGGGGTGGGCCTCATGGTGCGTACGGGGGTGCCGCGGGTGGAGAGGGAGGTGGGTCTCGCGGACCCCCAACCGCAGGTATCAGCGGAGCGCCATGCTGAGACACACGCCGGGTTGGGGCACAGAAAGTGGGGGCTGGTGTTGGGGCCAGAGCCAGCAGCTGTTCCCCCCAGGGCACACGGGCCATCCCTCCGTGGGCGGCCAGAGCTGGGTGCCCATCCTCACTTGCTGGCACCTCCTGGGGCCCCCCCCCCCCCCCCAGCCTGGGCCCGTGTCTCCCCCTGAGCTGGACGACCAGGGTGGTCCTGAAACCAGCAGAGCTTAGGACCGGACTGAGCCAGGCCTGGCTTTGTGCGTCCGGGGGTGGTGGGCTGCGAGGTGTGGGGGCCCAGCTGGAGCGCCAGGGGCTGAGAGGGGCTTGGTTTCCCCAGGACGGGTCAGCTTCACCGGGACCACCATGCGCAGGTGGTGGGGGCAGGGGGCTGATGATGGCTCTCCTGGCAGATGACCAAGGGAGGTGTCACCTTACCCTGCCCCCCATCCCCGCACCCCTACTATCCCAGACCTTCCAGCGACCCTGTAGACCAGATGCTTCCACTCCCCTCCCCACCCCACGCCCCGGGGTCTGCACTCACTGCCCCCCAGCCCGGCACTTAGCCAAGCCTCAGCCACCTCCCTCAAGGGTGGTGGCGAGCAGGGGTGAAGGTGGACAGTTGCGCTCTCAGTGGGCTGCCTGCCAGATGATACCCTCCCCGGGGGCCTGGCTAACGGGCTTCCCTCTCCTCTGGTTTTGCATCCAGCCCCAGGTGCTTCCCAACGTCCACAAAAGGGGGGCCCTCAGCCTCAGCAGAAAGCAAGGGTGCGGCCGGGTGCAGGGAGGGGGCGACGCGGCCACCCTGTTCCTGGAAGCTGCTGGACTTGGATCCGTGCTGGCCCTGTGGGTCTTCCAGGAATGTCATCCTGACTTTCAGGTTAAGGAAAAGCCTAAGAACCCAGGAGGGGCTGATGCCTTGCCGCCATGGGCCCCGATGGGCCAGCCCCGCTCAGCACCCCCGGGGCTGTGAGCCACCGAGGTTTTCACTCCCGGGCCTGGGACTGCCCCAGACGGCTTCCAGCCCAGGAAAACCGTCCCCTCTGGGGTCAGCCCTGGACGAAGGGGCTGCCCCAAGGCGCCTGGGCATGCCAGCGTGGAGCTTTCTCTAGGGCCGCGAGGAGCTCCCAGGGAAGGAAGGGGTCCTGGCAGCAGGGACCATGGCCTGGACGCTACTCTGAATTCGGTTGGGCTCTCAGGGCAGATCTGGGGGCTGCGGGGCATCCTCTTGGAAGAAACCTGAGCCCCGGATGAGAAAGGGGAGTATGGACAGGCTTTGTCGCAGTCGGAGAGGGAGATCCCCCTCTTGAAGGTCCACCTGACTCGGGCGGCTCACAAAGGCCCAGGACAGAGCAGACCCCAATTCCCCAGCCGCCGGCCCAGGCCTCGCTGCGCTCCCCCGTGTGTGTGCGCGTGCGTGGGACCCAGGCTCGGAACCATCCGTCTGGATGCTTCCCCGGAGCTGGGTGGGGTCAGGGTCCCTGGCATCTCGGGCCAGCTGCAGGCCGACAGCCACCAGCACAGTCAGGGCAGACGCGGACAGCGGGGCTTACCCTCAGAGCACACGGGAGCAGGAGGACCGGGTGAGCCCCGAGTGTGGCGCAGTGACCGTCAGGGCGCCTTCCCGGGGTCAGTCCCGTCCTCCACACACAGAGGACGAGAGTGTCCAGGGCCCTGCATGGGGGTGATCTGGGAGCACGGGGGCCCTCTCCTGTCTACTCTCTGTCCGCCTGCCTGGCTGGGGCGGGCCCTAGGCGGCCCGGCGGCCACGGCTGGCATGCCCCCTCGTGTGGCAGCCGAAGTCCGCCGGAGCAGAATTACCTTGCAAATATCCCAGGTTTACCCGATTCATGACATCACTGGCTGTTAAATTTGCTACATCCTCTATGGAACACACAGGAAGAGGGACAGACAGAAACAGAGAGAGAGAGAGGTCAGCAAGCAGCGCGTGGCGGCCAGCACAGCGGAGGGGGGCGGGGGGCAGCCAGCCGCACACAGGGGGCCGTGCACTCGGGGACCGGCAGCGGCCGGCGCCAGCCACCGGGGAAGCAAGCCCGTCAGCGGCAACATGGGTTCCTTCTCTGCCAAGCTCTGGGGAGGGCAGGGGGGTTGCAGAGGTCAAGGGGAACATGGGACAGGTGCCAGCTCTAGGGCTGGCAGGCCCGAAACCCTATCTGCTGCTCCTGGCCGTGGGGCCGGAGGCACACTGCTCGGAGGAGCAGGGACGCGGAGGGGGACGGAGGTGACCCATGCAGCTTGGCATGGTGGGGGCGGGGCTGGCCCCCAGACTCTGGCCTCTGGTCCCACCTGGAGCGGGGCGCAGGAAGTGGGCTGGGGAGAGCCCATGCCCGCGGTGGGACAGCCAAGCCCGACTCATAGGCAGAGTCCCCGAGACGTGACCCAATACCCGCCAGAGGCTCGACCTGGCGCGGTGTGGGTGCAGACGGGAGCGGCGGAGAGCCTGTGCTCCCCTCTAGCCCACGACAGGAGCAGCACCTCCAGAGCGGGCATGGGAAGGAGCGCCTCTCCTCCGGCTCTGCTCTTGGCCAAGGTCGTGGACTTCTCCCCAAAATAAGCTCCAGAGAGAAGGGGCTGCCAGGGTCTAGGGGTGCGGCCACAAAGCAGCAGAAGCGGTGACTGTCTCAGGAGCTGCTGTGCGGCCCGATGTGGCCACGGGCCCAGCTGCCCCCTGACGTGTCCCATACGCTCTGGCTGCTGGGAAGACCGCGGGGGGGTGGCCGGGGGCTGCGGGGTCTCCCCGCCACATTCCCGTTCTCCACGAGAACACAGCGCACCCGCGTGTGCCTGATCCCAGAGGCGCTAATCCGTCCCCATGTGAGGACTGTGCCCTTGGCTTTGGGGGAGCCCACCCTACGGCCACGGCTCTCGCGAGTTCGCGTGCTGGGCTCAGTCAGCTCGATCTAGTCCCTTGTTTTACAGATGGGGAAACTGAGGCCCCAGAGCGGTGAGGGTGAGCCCTCCCTGCGGGCCTCAGGGCCAGTTCTGGGGCACCCTGTGTCCTGCACCAGAGGGGCTCCGACGGGCCTCGTGGGGCGGCGGGCAGAGCGGGGGCCCCGGGCACCACGGCCAGCGCGTGTCTGTCCCGGTCCCTGAGGCGGGCGGCGCTGCCCGGGCCCTTACCGTAGCCGGTGGTGGGCAGCCCCAGGTGCTTCATGCGGTTCTTGACCAGCTCGGAGAGCTCCTGCCGCTCGGAGCGCTGGTGCAGGCTGAGCTGCTGCTGGCTGGCCCACTCGGCGGCCGCCGCCTTCCCCGTGGCCTTGGGGCCCTTGCGGCTCAGCTTCCGGGCCCACTGCCTGCTCTTGCGCCGCAGGAGCGGGTGCTCGGCTGGGCCGCCGCCGCCGGCCGCCCGCACGCTCCAGGGCCCCCTCGCTTCCTGCGCGTCCTCCACGCTCACCGAGATCTGGGACTGGCCAGGGCGGGAGGGTGAGGGGGAGGGGAGCCCAGGGCCCAGGGCACGAGCGCCTTCCTCCTCCAGCCGGGGGGGCCAGCCCCACACCGCCTCCAGGCCTGTCCACGTTTGCTGGGTGGACGAGGGCCGTTCCCCCACCTCTCGGGGCCCTGCTTCCACGGCTCCCACCTGGGCCCCGCCTGTCCTGATTTTGCCACGGAGGGCCACCCCTCTGTGAGCCCCAATTTCCCCATCTTGGAGAACTGGATGAGTGGGGACGGGGAGCGTGGTAGACGGGGAGTGCCAGTGGCTCAGTGGGTGCATGGGAACCCGGGGGCTCGTGGGGACTCCCGCCTGGGCAGCACCCGAGAGGCTGGGGGCATGGGTCGGGCCAGACCAGCAGGGAGGGGGCCCCCGCCACGAGGGGGGCCACAGCGGGACGTGGACAGAGCACAGGCGGCTGGATGAGCCTGCTTCCCCAGGGGCCCTCTTGGAGCTGCGCCACGGCTGACCCATCCTGGGGACGCACTCCCTGACCCTGCCATTGCCCGGGGCCCCGTGCCCCCCAGGCTTGGGGTGGGGGAGCGCAGGTAGGACTCTGCACCCGTCAGCACAGCTCGATGTGAGGCTCACGAGGCCACTCACCTGGGCTCTGAGGTCGTGGGGCTGCAAAGGAAACCAGGGGCAGCCTGGGTGCCTGTGGGTGCCTCTGCCCCCGCCCCCAGCCCCAGAGACTGCCTGGGCCCCTCGTGGGCTCGGGACCCGCGTGGCAGGCTGCCCAGTGTGGCTCCAGCTGGCGGCACAGGGCCCCTCGTCCTCGAGCTCCCCGGCCCCACTTGGGGGTCCCAGCCACCCAGCCACGTGTGGGGGCACGTGAACCTGACCCGAGAAGGGCCTGGCAGCAAAGGCCCGGATCCCAGACTGAAACACGGCAGCGGCACAAATTACGCAGGAAGCCTGCGGGCTCTCGTGCGCGAGCCCATCCTCAGGAGCCCCCTGGCCCGAACCTCAGAGGTCGAGAAGACGTGGCACTCGGTCCTGTAGATGCCGATGGGAATCTCAGCGCTGGAGGAACACAGCTTCTGGAAGAGCCGGCCGTACGTGCGGATCCACAGGTCCTCCTCCGTGACTTTCATCTAGAGCGAGCGGCGGCCCTGAGCTGGGGCCGGCCGCGCGCGCCCCACGACGGCATGCCCGCCCGGCCGGCCCCGTCACTCACGGCGCAGAGGTAGCCGGAGCCTGGCGTGGTGTCGAGGCCCAGCAGCAGCCTGGTGATGGAGATCATGTAGTCCTTCACGAAGGACTGGCCAGAGAGGGAGGCCGCAGTGAGGCGGGGCGCCCCGGGGACAGGCCGGGTCCCCTCACACGCCCGCAGCCTCCTCCTGGGAAGCCTTGTCTGGCCTGGGGATCGGAGACCCAGAGGCTGCCGGGAGCAGAGCCCAGGGCAGCGCCTTTCTGGGAGGAGAAGGACGGGGGACACTCGGGGTGGACCCAGGGAGGGACGCTCAGAACTGGGCTTTGTCGGCTGGAGGTGGAGAGGAGGCTGGGGCTCCCGCTGCCCTCGACCCCCTGCCCTCCTGACCCCGCTGACCTGGTAGAGCAGCGTGTCCAACATGCTGATGCTGAAGACGCGGCCCGCGGCAAACGGCAGGCGGAACATGAAGGCCAGGTTGGAGCCGTTTTCCCGTTCCCTCTGCAGGAAAGGGGGACTCAGGCGGTGCTCGCATCACAGAGGCGGACGGCCGAGCAGGGTGTGCGTGCCCCAGCAGACGGCCGACCTCGGGCCACAGCACCAGCTAGCGCCCCCCAGATGCACTCAGCGGGGGGATCTGGGGCCCCCCATCCCATGCTGGGCGTGGGACCTGCACGGCCCCATGGGTCCCCACGCTTGCTTTAATGCGCCGCTCTCGCCATCCTAAAATTCGAAATCATCTCAGTAATTTTATCCTTGAGCTTGTGTTTTTAAGTGAAGTCAGACGGGACGGTGGAGCGTGGGGACACACAGAAATCATGGAAAGGCGTGCGCCGTTCCTGCCTCCCTGTTCCCCCATGGCGCCCACGATGCTCCGTGAGCACCGAGTTCCAGGGACTCGCACGGGGGTTTCCTGTGGCTTCAGGAACACAGGTCCACCCTCGCCCAGCTCCGGACGTCGGGAGCCCGACGGCATGGGATGAAGGCGCCAGGGGCGCCGCGCTCTCGGCAGCTCTAGGGGACAGTCCTTTCCTGTTTCGTTTCTAGAAGCTGACCGCGTCCCTCCACTCGTGGCCCTTCCCTCCTGCCCCACAGCCAGCACGGTGCACCTGCTGAACTCTGACCCTCCGCCTCCTGCCTGGCAGGTCCCCGGTGAGGACACTGGGCCCCCGCGGGACCCTCTCCGGTCCACAAGGTCCCTCGACTGCGCACCACACTCTGCCCAGGCCCTGGCAAGTCGGACTTGGACGTCTTCGGGGCCATTTTCCTCAGCACCCAAGGTTCGCTGCGACCGACAGCCGAGAAGCCCCCTTCTCATGGGACCAGACTTGCTTCAAAGGCAGAAGGCAGGCAAGGTATGCAGAAGACCCAGGGGCTGCCTGGAGGCCTCTCCTGCCCGAGGGCAGCAGGGCATGGGCATGGGGCACGGAGCCAGGCGGCAGGCTCTGGTGGTGGTGCCGCGGCCCGTGAGGCAAGCCGTGTCCGGACGCGGCACACGCCGCGTGGCCTGCAGGCCCAAGTCCAGGAGCGCGTCTGTGTGCAGGACTCGGGGCGCATCACATGGGTGTGCGGCGGGACCCGCAAGTCCGTGCAAAGGGCGCCTTCCTTCCCCTGAGCGGCTCCCGTGAACCGAGGAGGAAGCGGGTCCTGGGAGGCTGCCGAGGGGCCGGGGAGGCGCGGCGCTGCGGCATGTTTAACAGAACGTCTCCGGCATTTGGAACACGGGGCTCACGTTTTCAGGCTGCAGGAGGCCCTGCAGGTTCTGTGGCTGGTGCTGGAGGGATGCGAGCGCTCTGACCGGAGGCCCAGCTCGTGCGCGCGGGCTGGCGGGGTCGGGACAGGCGTGGATGAGCCCCTCCTGCAGGCGGGGCAGGGGCTGGAGGCCGCACTGGACGGGCAGCCCTGCGGGGCAGAAGCTGCCGGAACGGGGTGGGGGGTCCGCATGGCGAGGCCCCACCTTCCCCGGCCACCCTCCGGCCGGGTCCTCTCTCTACACGGCTCTGTGACCAGCAGGTGCCAAGGCAACTTGGGTCGCCCTTTCAAAAACCGCCTTCTTCATCCAGTGCTCCTTGAAGTAGGAGACACGCACGCTTTCATAAAAATAAACTGCCGTTAATTCTGTAAAGAAACGAGCCCAGCGGCTCCTGTGGGGGCCATCGCCGTCGGGGCGCACCTAGGGGGCAGAGACCCACGGGGGCTCCAGGCCAAGCCTAGTCGGGACGTCAGAAGACAAGGCCTCCGTGGCCTCCAGGCCCAGGACTCACAGGGGCTGGTGCGACATCAGCTCCAACCATCTCTGAGGGGGGTGGCATCCCGTAGCTCTGCCAGCCCTTGTCTCTGTGGTCGAGACCCCTGCCCGTGTCAGCCCGAGTCTCTGTGGCCCCGGGCCCCCCGCCCACGTCAGCCCGAGTCTCTGCAGCCTGGGGACACCCGCCCATGTCAGCCCGAGTCTCTGCAGCCCAGGGCCTCAGCCCACATCAGCCTGGAGGAGCCGGGGCTGCTTCTCACACATGCTGGCGTCCTCCCTTCTGCCCGGGCCCAGACCACGGAGCCACACGATGGGGTCCACCATCCTGAGCTGGGCAGCGGGTGCGCCTGCCACCACAGGGGTCAATGGGGGACGTCAGCCGCAGAAGGAGGGGAGAGCGGGAGCGCAGGCTGCCTCGAAGCCCACCTCCTAGAACAGGCGGTGCGGGAGGCCCCTGAGGGACTGTGTGGGCTCAAGGGAAGCCGGCAGTGAGGGGCGGGACCAGCAGCCTGGAGCCGAACCCCGTGCCGGTCACCCCTGCTCCTGCTCGGGTCAGACCTGAATTCCCAGACCCCGAGAATCCTGCTCAGATCCAGAGCAGCAGCCCCAGCATTTGGACCCAGAATCCGGTGCACTCCAATCATTCCAGAGATGGACGCTCAGCCCACAGGCTGCTGGGACAGGCTCAGAGTGGCCGGGAGGGCTGGCCCCGGGTGCCGGGCACAGCACACTCCAGGGACGGCTTGGACGGGATGGGTGCCTGAGGTCCCTCTGGCCGTTGTGCCGAGCAGGCGCCCCTCTCTCTTCTCCGAGGGCCTGGAGGCCACCTGCCCAGCTTCTACTTGTCCCTCTGGCAAGCGGAGCACCAGGGTCCCCACAGGCCTCTTGACCCAGCCCTGGGCGGGACGCACTTCCACCGTCCACCGGCGCTCAGGGTGAAGCTGCAGCTTGTCCCTTCTGGCTGGGGCTGATGGGCCGGCCTGGCTTGGGTGGATGGCAGCTGTGCGGTCAGCCGCTGAGACTGCAGTCTGTTCCCCGAGGAGGCGGGCAGCCCAGGCCCGGGAGCTCGATGCTCACAGCAAGTGCTTGCTGCACCCAACCTCCCGAGGAGGCCCGGGCCCCCTCTTCGGCAGCTCACCTGCTCCCTGGTCTTACCCTCACCCCAGCACACACCCTGCCCCTTGCTGTGGAGGGGTGCTGCCAGTGGCCTGGGCAAGGACGACCGCACCAGAGCCTGTGTCCCGGGTGGCCGGTCCCTGTGTCCCAGGGCTCCGCACCAACGCTAGCCGATGCCCTTCCTGGAGGCCCGGAGCCAGCAGTGGATTCCCACCCTGCCTCCCCTCCACCGTGTGACCCAGACAACTGCCTCCCCTCTCTGACCCCCAGTCCTTTGTGTACACCTGCCAGGTGGTTGAGACCCATCATGTTTCAGGTTTGGGCACAGTGCCTGCGGCGCGGGAAATGGGGAGTCGGTGTCCCCCATGCTGGTATTTACGGACACGGCAGGGAGCCTCAACCCAGGCACGGCCAGGCCTGGACCCGGCCACCAGGGGGGCCAGTGCCCCTAAAGCCTTGGGGAGGACACAGGAACCTCACATGGGAGTTGAGTCCCCAACTCTGACTCCCTCTGGCCAGAGGAGAGCAGGTGCCTCGGCCTCCCGTGGCCCCTGAGCCCCAGAGGCCCCCCCATTCCCTCCAGGCTCTGAACCCTGACAGCTCAGGAGGTGGCACGGGGGAGGTCAGGTGCAGCTGCTCACCTTTTCCAGCTTGGAAAGAGCCAGAGAGTAGCTGTCCTTAGCACGGAACTGCATGAACCGCATGTTGGAAGGGTGGGTGAGCTCCGTGGTGATGCTCAAGCTGGGGAAGAGCCTGCGGGGGAGTAGGGGCTCAGGGCGGAGTCCCCTGATCATGGATGGGGGGCAGGGGCTCAGGGCGGGGGTCCCCTGGTCACGGACGGGGGAGCAGGGGCTCAGGGGGGGGTCCCCGGGTCAGGGACAGGGGAGGAGGGGCTCAGGGAGGGGTCCCCTGGTCAC
>NC_058415.1:91859213-91861319 GCF_002201575.2 Neomonachus schauinslandi | reverse complement strand
GACGGGGGAGGAGGGGCTCAGGGCGGGGTCCCCTGATCCCTGACGGGGGAGGAGGGGCTCAGGGCGGGGTCCCCTGATCCCTGACGGGGGAGGAGGGGCTCAGGGCGGGGTCCCCTGATCCCTGACGAGGGAGGAGGGGCTCAGGGTAAGGTCCCCTGGTCACAGATATTGGGGGGGCTCGGGGTAGGGCCCCCACGTCATGGATTGGAGTGCTCAGGGTGCGGTCCCGTGGTCACAGCTGCAGCAATGGCTGGGGGGCTCGGGGTGGGACCCAGCCCGGCCCTGCTGCGTCTGCCCTGGGTGTGAGCCCCTGGCCTCTCACCGGAACATGGTCTGCACATTGACGATGGTCTTGGCGTCCGCCATGTAGTCCTCCTCCGCGCTCATGGTGCTCTCCTTGTCCACCACCACCAGGTTGTCCGCATAGATGATGCCGCACTGCAGCAGGCTGTCCAGGCTGGGGTGGGGGGGTGAACAAGCCGCGTGGCCAGGGGTCGCCGAACACCAGGTCGGGGGTGCCGGGAGCTCCCTCTGGGCGCACATTGCTCTCCCTCCGCTCTACCTCCTGGCCTGCCCACACCCGGGGAGAAGGAGACTGGAGGAGGGGAGGGGCGGGAGGGGCCTTCCGCTAAGAAATGGGCCGATGCCCCCACTCTACCGTGGGCTCTATAGGGAGATGGCGAGGCGGCCCGGCACCTTACTTGTCCACGGAGCCCTCCATGTAGTAGACCATGGGGAAGCAGCAGATGGCCTCCAGGAAGTGGTGGTCAGGCCTGTGGGGAGAGCAGGTCCTGGGGGTGCCCATCCTGCTCTGCCGCTCGCCCCCCGTGCCCAGCTTGGGCCCTGCCCTGGGTGAGCAGGGCTGGGTGAAGCAGAGGTACCCCAGGACCGCAGCACATCAGACCCGGGAGGCCTTTAGAGACCCATGGGGCTGTTCTTTATTTTGCCCGAGGGCGAACCACAGCCCTGGGGCCAGGGGCACTTGCCCAGGTGAGACCCCGGGCTCTGGGGGTCGAGGTGCTGGGGCCGGGCGTCGGCCCCCCAGGGATTCGCAGTGTGGGAAACAGGAGAAACCACGAGGGAGGGAGAGCGGGTGCTCCCAAGGACCGGGGGGCCTGGGGACGGAGCAGGGGAGGGGCCGGGGCGTCTGCAGGTCAGGGCAGGGGTGTGCGGCGGGCCTCACTTGTTGTCCAGCAGCAACACGATGGGGTTGAGCTCCTTGCGGGACCTGTAGTAGGCCCGCAGCGGCACGATGAAGTTGTACAGCCCGTTGCCCGCCGTCTCCGCCGAGACGATGATCAGCTTGTTCTTGAAGCCATAGGCCTTGGCGTCTTCGTAGCTGTTGTGTTTGCAGCCCTGCGGAGAGGCAGGGTCCGCCGTCAGCCTTGGAAATGAAACCGCCGTGATTTTACCAGCAATAACCGGGTTCATCGGGACGAAGAGAGCATTGCAACCCGGGACAAGCTGTGGGCCAGTTCCGAGAAGGGGAGGCCTGCTGGTTTTCGGAGAAGGGGTGAGTTGGGAGGGGCTCTTCTGAAGTAAAAGCCCACTGGGGGCAGGTGTGGTGGCCTCCCCCTGGCTGCCCTGCGGCTGGCTGGTCTCATCCCGCTGGGTCTGCACTTGATGGCGTGTGGTAGGAGCTCCCCTGTCTCTGTGGGGTCTCCCTTTACTGACTCTCACGCAGTGCTGGCCACTGTGATGACGCCAAGCTCCCCGGGGCCCCTGACCAAAGGGCGCCCACAGGCCCCTGGTTGTCAGCAGCCGGCCCTGGTCCCTTCACGGCCCGCGGCAGCCCCCTGGGAGTCCCAGGCCCCAGCAGACCCGCCCACCCTGCTCGTGGCGGCTCCGCGTCAGGCTGCCACGGGCAGAGCGGCGAGTGGGGCCCGCGGTGGGGGACGGTCCCGTCAGGGAGGGGAGGGAGGCGCTGTGCCAACCCGCATCTTAGCAGATGCAGAAAGGAGATCTGGGTCGTGCGTGCCGTGTGCGTGTGTACATGAGTGCATGTGTGCGTGCGTGCATGTGCGTGTGTACGAGTGCATGTGTGCGTGCGTGTGCGTGTGAGTGCATGTGTGCGTGCGTGCATGTGTACATGAGTGCATGCGTGTG
>NC_058415.1:91858675-91859203 GCF_002201575.2 Neomonachus schauinslandi | reverse complement strand
CGTGCATGTGTACATGAGTGCATGCGTGTGTACGAGTGCATGTGTGCATGCGTGCATGTGTGCACATGAGTGCATGTGTGCGTGCGTGTGCGCGTGCGTACATGAGTGCGTGTTTGTGCATGCGTGTGTGTGTGCGCGTGTACATGAGTGCACGTGTGCGTGCGTGTGTACATGAGTACATGTGTGTGTGTACGAGTGCATGTGTGCATGTGTGTGTGCGCGTCTACGAGTGCATGTGTGCGTGCGTGTGCGCGCGTGTGTACGAGTGCATGTGTGCGTGCGTGCGTGCGTGTACATGAGTGAATGTGCGTGCGTGCGTACATGAGTGCATGTGTGCGTGCGTGTGCGTACGAGTGCATGTGTGCGTGCGTGTACATGAGTGCATGTGTGCGTGCGTGCATGTGTGTGTGTGTGCGTGTGGGTACATGAGTGCATGTGTGCGTGCGTGCGTGTGTGCGCGTGTGTACATGAGTGCATGCGTGTGTGTACGAGTGCATGTGTGCGTGTACATGAGTGCATGCGTGCATG